>NC_071265.1:24575853-24880228 GCF_023375685.1 Ictalurus furcatus | reverse complement strand
ATATTTTTTTTTACTCACTTCAAGCTGGAATGCTTATTTCAAGCATTTATCTAGAAAGAAGCAAAAATAATACCTACCAATGGAATAAGTTAAATAACTTTTAAGGTTGAAATTAGCCAATTTATCTAGAAGTATGTTTAATGGTATTGTCTTTGTTATATAATAATCTCATAATAAGAAATATTATACAGCATGATGTTATGTACTGTAATTAATAATAAAAAAGTACTCATTTGATGATGCCACAGCCGACTGCAGCCAGAAGTAAATTTGGCCATGCTTTCTGGGTGGGAGGGATGGCATACTCTCATACATTCTCCCCCCTGTCAATCACATAGCAACACTAGCCGTGAGCATCTTTGAGCTCCTGCATGTGGACGAGGGCAGATAGTGTTTTGCTTTGAGTGGGTTACACTGCGTTGTGATGCAGTATGAGCAGGAGTTTGAAATAATGATGTTGGCTGTTGTGTGATGGGTGGCTGGTGGATGGGAATTGGCAGGTGACCAAATTTGGGAGAAAATAAGGGGCAAAATTTTTATCAAAAACTTACCACTCACACAACATACCACTTGTGATGTAATATCGGAGAAGGAATAGAATCTACGTTTCCCATCATGTCACATGTCTCATTTCACCTGTTCACCTGTACTGCACTGCACTAGTGGTCTTGCATTGCTTGTTCTGTCTCTATGTATCACTTTTAGCTTGTCTTTGTTGTGCTTTGTTGGATACTTTATTAAACTTTACACTTATAGTCTGCATTTGCATCCACCTCGAATTCTGAATCGTGACACCACTCGTTGTTGATTATTTTGCTATTGCTATTGTCAGGGCCATGCTGTAATAAAATATTAATTAGCACCTCCTGACCAATCAGATTTGAAAATTCAACAATGCTGTGGTGTTGTCTGTTAGTCTAAGATGCTTTAAAGAGTATATTCCTTCACTGGCTGGAATATGTCTTCTACTTAAGGAAGTTTTCCTTAATTAAAATCCGGGCTTTGACTAGGCCATTCCATAACTATAACCCTTCCTTGGTGGATTTGCTAGTGTGCTTAGGATCATTATCCTGTTGAAAGGTCCACTTTCTGAAAGTTCAACTTCAACTTTTGGACAGATGGCCTCACAATATCTTCAAGCACTCTTTGATATGGATTTGAAAGTGTAATAAATGTAGGGGTGTATTTACTTTTTGCATCTGACTTATCTGTTTCTTTTTTATTTAAACTGTGTGTAACACCTTTATTAATAGGCACTGTTTCAAAGAGGATCAAATGTTTGCTTGTCCAAATATGTAAAAAAAACAACAACAAAAACAATAATTTCCATGGGGTGTACAAATTTTTCCCCATGACTGTATGTCAAATAATCTCAATTAATGTCACTGAATTGATGCCCTGTAATGTTAAAGCTAACATACACTGTATTGCCAAATGTATATGGACACCTGACATCACAATCATATATGGTTCTTCCCAAACTGTTGCCACAATGTAAGAAGTACACAGTTGTATAGAATATCTTTGTATGCTGTAGCTTTACAATTTCCCTTCACTGGAACTAACCTGTTCCAGCATGATAATGCCCCTGTGTACAACGCAAGCTCCATGAAGACATAGTTTGTGAAGCCACATTCCAAAATCTAGTGGAAAGCCTTCAGAGAAGATTGGAGGTTATTATAACAGCAAAGGGAATAAGATGTTCAAAAGGCACATATGGTTGTGATAGTCATTTGTCCACAAACTTTTGGTCATATAGTGTTAAAATTATATATATATCTATTAAAATCATATGTAATATATATCATTATTACTATGTTCCACAGTTTACAGAACAAAACTCAGTCAGACGAAATACTTAGTGAGGTGACCAAAACTATGCAGAGTTATCCCTTTGATTTTCGTGGGGCCAGAATTATCACTGGTATGGAGGAGGGAGCCTATGGCTGGATCACCATCAATTATCTTCTGGAGGGCTTCATTAAGGTAGGGGTTACTTTATTACAAGTACAAAATGTATATCTATAATATAACTTGAATGATTGGATTTCATTATGATATTTGCATGAATCTACAAGTCCAATCTATTTTCTTTCAAAACAGTATGCATTTAATGGTAAATGGATTCACCCTAAAGCTGGGAATATTTTTGGAGCTCTGGACTTAGGTGGTGCATCCACACAGATTTCCTTCATACCAAAAGATCCAGTTAAAGACCCACAGTCTGCTTTTGACCTCCAGCTCTATAGCTACAGGTACCAGCTGTACACACACAGTTACCTGTGCTATGGCAAAGATCAAGCCTTGAAGAAACTCCAGGCATATCTTCAGAAGGTTAGTGCTCAGATTTCTGATGTTAGAAAGAAATGGTGAACAAAATGCTACGAAAGCAGTGCAATTCTACCTGCAATTGCCTCTAAAGAAATATTTCTGCCGTCATACAATCACTACATACAGTAAAGGTTAATACATTGAGCTGACCATAAATTCTTGACCTGTTGTAACTTCTGATAGTGTGAGGATTAATTACATTAAATGCTATTAATAGTAAAGAGACAAGATTGTTTGGGATATCATTTGAAGCTTTATCATAAACTGATAAATTTTACAGTTATAATGAGCTAAGATCATCTGTGGCTGTTAATTCCTTCTAGACTACTAGCACCCCTTTTGTTGTTGATCATCCATGCTATCACAAGGGCTACAATCTGACGGTAAAGCTGAGAGACATTTACGACTCACCTTGTGTGGCCAAGCCGACCCCTTATGACCCCACGGAACAGGTCACTTTCATAGGGACTGGTGATTCTGCACGCTGTATCTCTCTGATAGAGAAGATTGTAAATGTGACGAACTGTTCACTTTACCCAGACTGTGGCTTTGATGGAGTTTACCAACCTCCTGTCAATGGAGAGTTTTTTGTGAGTGTTTTCTGTTTGTTTTCTAGATTTATTATTCAAATGATAAATTTCAGTGCCAATTTGAACATATATAAAAAAAAATCCAGCACAAATTCCCTGATGAAAGATGTGATTAAACTCATCAGCTTTAATGATTCAGTGTATTAGGCTGGAACATGTATTGTTTATCACCTAGGCCCTTACAGGAAGGATTATTATGAAACTGATTAGTGTGCATGCCTAACATGGCAATGATTTTGTAATTTTATGTACTGATTAAAAAAAAAACAAAACAAAAACAAAATCAAATCCTTGTCCATTTTCAGGCTTTTTCTGCATACTTCTATACCTTTGACTTCCTTGGTCTTGCACCAAGGGCTTCGTTGTCTCATGTCAATTCCACCATTGAGTCTTATTGCAACAAAACCTGGATGGCAGTGAGTAATCATATCTCTCACCATACTGTGGGTTTACCAATGGGCATAGGAAAAGCAGCAATCTTGTATAAGTGCTTAAAATACCCCCCCCCCCCTTTTTCAGCTTGTAGCAGAATATCCAAAGGTGAAGGAGAAGTACCTCAGAGATTACTGTTGTTCAGCTCATTATATCATGGTCATTCTCCTCAAAGGATACAAATTTGAGACCAGCTGGGATAAAATCTCCTTTCAAAAACAGGTTTGCAATACAGAAAATCATAGCAATATGGCAGACACCCTAATTGTGTTAGTGCAATAGTACATGGAGGCATTTATTATTACAGTATCAGTGCCACTGTTTTATTGTATATAAAAATACTTTGCTGTAAAATTTAGACAAAAATAATTTAAATTGTAGATCTTAAACTTAGAATATAAAATACCGGTGATGTTTACATTACAGGTGGCGGACACTGACATAGGCTGGACTTTGGGCTATATGCTGAACCTGACCAATCTGATTCCCTCTGACCGCCCTCTAGTGGTAACAGGGGTCCAAAACAGTCAATGGGCAGCAGAGGTTTTCTTCATTGTCTTTGTACTTTTTCTCAGCCTGGTTGTTTTGACCATTTTATGTGTGTGGGGTCCATCCTCATAACGACAAACATTGTGGAATTATGTGAATTATACCAGGGTTGGGATAAATTACATTTTTGTTCCACAGCTTAATTTCAGTTCAGCCAGTTCAGCTTAATTTAAGTCAGTTTCATATTTAATTCATATTGTCCAATATCTTTGAAGAACACCACAAAGTTTACACAACATATTACACAATATTTCACATGACTCATTGCTAAATGCAGTTATAATACGACTTACTGCCCTGATCTTAATCCAACCCTGCACTGAATTCAGGAAGATAATACAAAAGAAACGGTAAGGTAAAGTAACAGTAAAGTAACAGCAACAGGGTGTCTTTTATCCACTAGTTTCCATCAGAATTGTTAAGTTGCATAGAACAGCACAAAGCATGTAAAAATCTAGATCTACATAAACAGCACAAAAATGGATTAAAAATGAATGAAGACAATGGAAATATTAAAAAAAAAAATACAGTGAACCTTCTATAATATTCTCTATATTATTCCATATTTGATATATATGATATATATATTTGATATATTTGATCAATTGTATGGATAAAGATGTAGGCGTGTGTGTGTGTGTGTGTGTGTGTGTGTGTGTATATGTATATGTGTGTACGTGTGTGTACAGCGAATGTGTTTTCAACAGCAACCTGACTTCTTATTTTGTGGCTTTGGCTGTAATGTTGTGTATTCCTCATCTTTCCTCACTCTCTGTTTCACCAGTAACCTAGTGATAATAAGAAACACACAAAGAGGTAGCAAGTTGTTTCACAATAAAATGATAAAACTGAGTTAATATGCATTTTGTTTGCCTTACCATGCTAGAGTCTTCAGAGATTTTGACACGTTCTCGCCAGTTGCTGCACTACACTCCATAAAATGAATGTTATACTCCTGTGTTGGTTGAAAAGTGAAACAATGTTCAAATGAATTTATTTTATGCAAGCTCAGCAATGTACTTATGTAGACTAGAAGAATTGATGATAGTGACATATCGACACTAATCAAATGTCTACACAGATGATAAGTGGCATGGTCAGTATTTATATCACTGTACTTTTGATAAATCCTCCCCTTCCTGTGGCTGGACTTCTCGATTAGCACAGTCATTTTTGTTGGCAAGTAACATCAAGATGACATCAGGGTTAGCCTTTTCCTGTGCAGGATTATATATAATTAATGGAAGAAGGGGATATCTTGATTGTACATTCTGACAATGGTGACAAAGTGTTTATGGAAAGGCACATTCAAGAAATTCAAGGTTTTTAAGATTAATCCGATGGAATTTGTATGCTGACCCCCCCTAAACTAACCTGAATCTGTGAGATCCAGGCACGAACAGCATGGAAACTCTGAGAAGATGTGATATCATACATCAGCAGAAGCCCCTGGGCCTTGTGGAAGACCTGCTTAGTGATGCTGTGATACCTGATTACAACATTTCCATAAATGAATAATAAAAAAACACTGGGTATTTTTGTTCAGTCATGTCTTTGTCAGGTGTGTTCTTACCTCTCCTGACCTGCTGTGTCCCACACATACAGTTTCACTGTTCTGCTACCAAATCTAACAGTCTCGACAAAGGTGTCAACACCTGAATACATAAAGGCATGCACACACAGACACACATTTAAACACGGTTTTGGACCTATAGATAACACTTACAAGGCATTTAAACGAAATCCTCAGACTCACCAATAGTAGAACTGTAGTCTTGGGTGAATTGTCCAGTCTGTAAACGTTTTATGAAGGACGTCTTGCCCACACTGCTGTTTCCCACCATCACAACATTATATACCGCTTCACCAAAATCTGGAACTATACAAGTAGGTTTAGGTTGTACAGGCTGTTTAACACTATTCCCTACCCCAACCTCCATAGCCACAATCACTTTTTTTTCAGGAGCTTAATTTCTGCACTCACTTTGCTCATTCCATTGCTCAAAGTCTATTTCCTGTTTTCCTCCAGTGCTTACAACACATGGTGAAGTTTGCCTAATGTTATCTAAAGAACCAAGGCCAGCTCCGGTAGATGCATTTGTATCGCTCACAACGGTTTTTCTACCCTCTTCAGTTCCTGGTCTGGAGAAGAAAAACAATACAGAAAGCATACAATGATAATGGCGGAACATGATTGAACAAACAACAGGCAGTCCCTGCAGTGTGTGCAATTCAGACGATCTCTCCATATCCATAATGAGCATAACAGCCAGAGTAAGGAGAGATTGATTAGAGTTAAGACATTTGGAAATGTGGTTGAGAAAAAAATAATAAAAATGCTAGAGAATTATCATCAATACCTAGGCTCAGAGACTGGGTGGGAGATTGGTGTGCTCTCTGGTTCAGAGACCTGTGAAATACAGGCTGTTAAATTCAAACAAATAAAATGTGGAGAAGAATTTAGATTTATATATATGTAAACATGATAAAATATTAATCTTATTTAAATTAATAGAGATATTACATGCATACCCATAAGTCATCCTTAGTCACTTGAACATCTGTTTTTTTCTGGCTGCTCTCATAATCACCATGTGCACCTAGACCACTGCTTCCCTTTGCTGTGCGTCTGGACCCAAACTTTCGCCTACCTTCTGGAAGCGGCTGCCCTGTGGCTATTGTACTACTCTCATTTATTTGAGAGGGAGCTTCGACTTCAGACATGAGTTCAACAGATTCTTTCATGTCTTCTGTGCCTTCTGCCATGACAGTTTCCTTAACTGTCTTTGCCTCTCTTTTAGGTTCACTATTTTTAGCATCATTCTTGTCAAAATTCTCTTTTTCCTGTTCAGACCCTCTGTCCTCACTGGATAAGTTTTCTGCATGCTTGTTTCTAGATATCTTGCGACTCGACCCCATTTTTCTCCTTCTTGATGGGGAGCTTGGTTCCATGTGAATTTGGGGATCTTGGGATGATGGTAGCTGAAGAGAGCCTTCAGACATTGGTTCTGAGAATTCTGATATATCAGGGTTAAGAACTGTAGTATTTAGGGTACTTTCAAAACTTTTATTTAGGTAAAACTCTATCTCACTAAGAAGGGAGCCGTCTGACTGATCAAGTTTATTGTGAATTTGTGGTTCATACTCTTGTACTCTTGTCTCTGTGACACAGAAGTTTGAATCAGGGTTAACTGTGCCTTCTTTTACTACTAACTTTAAGTATTCACTATCAATGTCTCCAGAATATCTTGGGTTCAAATCTTTAGTTTTTTGCAATTCTTCCAATTTACTCTGTCCTTCCTCAAGATTCTTGCAAGTTGAACCCATTTTTTCTGCTCCAGGTTCTACGATATTTAGTGGCTCAGAATGTGTTTGTATGGATTGAGATGTTTCGATTAGATGTTTCAGATCTTTCTCTGAGGTTGATGTACTTTCTTCTGTTGTTGGTTCATGCCTGTTTTCTATTTCTTTTATCACTCTAAGACTCCTTCGAGTTGAACCTAGCTTCTTCCTTCTCCCAGAGTTTCCAGAATGTCCTGAATTCTGTGTTGCCATATCATCCGGATCCAGTTTTAAATCCTGTATGTGAACAACTGGGCATGTGCTTTCACATTGCTCTGTTTTTGATTCTCTGTTTTTTGGATTTTCTAGATGTTCTTCAGACATCATATGGTACTGTTCAGATACAACTGGCATGTCTAATCTAGCTTGTGTTTCAGGAATAAGTGTGATTGAGCCATGAGTAGGATCCATACCTTGCTCACTTTTCAAGGATGGTGCAAGGGTATCAAGTGACAACTCATTTATAGC
The DNA here is from genome assembly GCF_023375685.1 of Ictalurus furcatus. Classification (NCBI taxonomy): domain Eukaryota; kingdom Metazoa; phylum Chordata; class Actinopteri; order Siluriformes; family Ictaluridae; genus Ictalurus; species Ictalurus furcatus. The sequence goes on along the minus strand of NC_071265.1, from coordinate 24,872,516 downwards.
AGTCTGTAGCTCAGTCAGTAAGTCTGAACTAGCTGCTTGATCTATGAATTGTATTTCTTCTGTATCTTCCACATCTTTCCATTCTCCTTCAGTATGTAGTTGTTGTCTTCCATGGGTTTTTCGTGTTGATCCAAATTTCTTCTTTTTCTTAGTTTGAGTTTGTGTGTGGATCTGTGCATTTGTATTTTCCACATTCTCTATACTATTTCCATCATTTTCCTTGAAATCAGGATGCTCTGTTGCAGGTGATGGATGTTCGATAGTAGGTAAACCCAGATCAGAGGTTTGAGGGGATACTTCACAAAGCACATATTGTTGTGAACATACTGTTGCAATGTCCTCTTTCATAAAGTTTTCAGTAGGACCAGCATTTATTTCTTCATTTGTATCACTGTTCTGTTCTGCAACAACCCCAGTGTCGGTACCTTTTTGGTCTGTGATCTGTTCCTGTATATTTTCTTTTTCTTTTAGTGCTTCATATTTGTTTTTCTGGTCACTTCCAGGGATTTGCCCTCTAAGACTCTTTCGAGTTGAACCCATCTTCCTCCTTTTCTCAGAGCCGCGAAATTCCACATTTTCTTTTATCACATCAACCTGAGACGATTTTGATTCCGGTGTCTGCACAAATGGGCTTGTGCTTTCACATTGCTCTGGTTCTGATTCCCTGTTTGTTGGCTTCTGTAGATGTTCTTCAGATATATTTTGGTCAGATACAACTGCATGAATATTTTCTGTGTTCATTTGCATGTCTGACATGGCCTGTGTATCAGGAATGAGCTCCACTGGGCCACATGTAGAATGAGTATTAAATTCACTGTTACATTCATTATCAGGACTCTCGTTAGCATGCTTTTTGACTGTTAGGGACACCTGTTCTATGAAAGCATCATCCTGTATTGTTGTGATGATTGGTGCCATTACTTGTTCATTTAAAAGAGTTGACTCTGCATCTTTCTCCTCATTCACTCCTGGTTTTTCATGTGGCTCTGTAATATCAGTCAGTCCTTCTGCATTGCTTACCTCATCAGAGACCACAGTGTTTCTCTGATCAGCTTCAGTGGATAATATGGCAGGTGGTGTATCGATCCCTACAGTTTCTATTTCAACTTCTGATTTAATGATTTCTTTTTGTTCAGTTGTCATTGGTGAGTCAACAATGTCAAGTGACACCTCACTAATATTATTTTGTGGGTCAGTGAGCAGGTTTGAAGTAGCAGTTTGAGTTATGATTTGATGTTCAATTTCTTCTGTATTTTCTGGATCTTTCCATTCTTCTTCCTCTCCTTCAGTATGTAGTTGGTGTCTTCCATGGGGTTTTCGTGTTGATCCAAATTTCCTCTTTTTCTTAGTTTGAGTTTGTGTGTGGATCTCTGCATTTCTATTTTCCACATTCTCTATACTATTTCCAACATTTTCCTTGAAATCACGATGCTCTGTTGCAGGTGATGGATATTCGATAGTAGGTAAACCCAGATCAGAGGTTTGAGGGGATACTTCACAAAGCACATATTGTTGTGAACATACTGTTGCAATGTCCTCTTTCATAAAGTTTTCAGTAGGACCAGCATTTACTTCTTTATTTGTATCATTGTTCTCTTCTGCAACAACCCCAGTGTCGGTACCTTTTTGGTCTGTGATCTGTTCCTGTATATTTTCTTTTTCTTTTAGTGCTTCATATTTGTTTTTCTGGTCACTTCCAGGGATTTGCCCTCTAAGGCTCTTTCGAGTTGAACCCATCTTCCTCCTTTTCTCAGAGCCGCGAAATTCCACATTTTCTTTTATCACATCAACCTGAGACGATTTTGATTCCGGTGTCTGCACAAATGAGCTTGTGCTTTCACATTGCTCTGGTTCTGATTCCCTGTTTGTTGGCTTCTGTAGATGTTCTTCAGATATATTTTGGTCAGATACAACTGCATGAATATTTTCTGTGTTCATTTGCATGTCTGACATGGCCTGTGTATCAGGAATGAGCTCCACTGGGCCACGTGTCGAGTGAGTATTAAATTCACTGTCACATTCATTATCAGGACTCTCGTTAGCATGCTTTTTGACTGTTAGGGACACCTGTTCTATGAAAGCATCATCCTGTATTGTTGTGATGATTGGTGCCATTACTTGCTCATTTAAAAGAGTTGACTCTGCATCTTTTTCCTCATTCACTCCTGGTTTTTCATGTGGCTCTGTAATATCAGTCAGTCCTTCTGCATTGCTTACCTCATCAGAGACCACAGTGTTTATCGGATCAGCTTCAGTGGATAATATGGCAGGTGGTGTATCGATCCCTACAGTTTCTATTTCAACTTCTGATTTAATGATTTCTTTTTGTTCAGTTGTCATTGGTGAGTCAACAATGTCAAGTGACACCTCACTAATATTATTTTGTGGGTCAGTGAGCAGGTTTGAAGTAGCAGTTTGAGTTATGATTTGATGTTCAGTTACTTCTGTATTTTCTGGATCTTTCCATTCTTCTTCCTCTCCTTCAGTATGTGGTTGGTGTCTTCCATGGGGTTTTCGTGTTGATCCAAATTTCTTCTTTTTCTTAGTTTGAGTTTGTGTGTGGATCTTTGCATTTGTATTTTCCACATTCTCTATACTATTTCCATCATTTTCCTTGAAATCAGGATGCTCTGTTGCAGGTGATGGATGTTCGATAGTAGGTAAACCCAGATCAGAGGTTTGAGGGGATACTTCACAAAGCACATGTTGTGAACATACTGTTGCAATGTCCTCTTTCATAAAGTTTTCAGTAGGACCAGCATTTACTTCTTTATTTGTATCATTATTCTCTTCCGCAACAACCCCAGTGTCGGTACCTTTTTGGTCTGTGATCTGTTCCTGTATATTTTCTTTTTCTTTTAGTGCTTCATATTTGTTTTTCTGGTCACTTCCAGGGATTTGCCCTCTAAGACTCTTTCGAGTTGAACCCATCTTCCTCCTTTTCTCAGAGCCGCGAAATTCCACATTTTCTTTTATCACATCAACCTGAGACGATTTTGATTCCGGTGTCTGCACAAATGGGCTTGTGCTTTCACATTGCTCTGGTTCTGATTCCCTGTTTGTTGGCTTCTGTAGATGTTCTTCAGATATATTTTGGTCAGATACAACTGCATGAATATTTTCTGTGTTCATTTGCATGTCTGACATGGCCTGTGTTTCAGGAATGAGCTCCACTGGGCCACATGTAGAATGAGTATTAAATTCACTGTCACATTCATTATCAGGACTCTCGTTAGCATGCTTTTTGACTGTTAGGGACACCTGTTCTATGAAAGCATCATCCTGTATTGTTGTGATGATTGGTGCCATTACTTGCTCATTTAAAAGAGTTGACTCTGCATCTTTCTCCTCATTCACTCCTGGTTTTTCATGTGGCTCTGTAATATCAGTCAGTCCTTCTGCATTGCTTACCTCATCAGAGACCACAGTGTTTATCTGATCAGCTTCAGTGGATAATATGGCAGGTGGTGTATCGATCCCTACAGTTTCTATTTCAACTTCTGATTTAATGATTTCTTTTTGTTCAGTTGTCATTGGTGAGTCAACAATGTCAAGTGACACCTCACTAATATTATTTTGTGGGTCAGTGAGCAGGTTTGAAGTAGCAGTTTGAGTTATGATTTGATGTTCAATTTCTTCTGTATTTTCTGGATCTTTCCATTCTTCTTCCTCTCCTTCAGTATGTGGTTGGTGTCTTCCATGGGGTTTTCGTGTTGATCCAAATTTCCTCTTTTTCTTAGTTTGAGTTTGTGTGTGGATCTCTGCATTTCTATTTTCCACATTCTCTATACTATTTCCAACATTTTCCTTGAAATCACGATGCTCTGTTGCAGGTGATGGATATTCGATAGTAGGTAAACCCAGATCAGAGGTTTGAGGGGATACTTCACAAAGCACATATTGTTGTGAACATACTGTTGCAATGTCCTCTTTCATAAAGTTTTCAGTAGGACCAGCATTTACTTCTTTATTTGTATCATTGTTCTCTTCTGCAACAACCCCAGTGTCGGTACCTTTTTGGTCTGTGATCTGTTCCTGTATATTTTCTTTTTCTTTTAGTGCTTCATATTTGTTTTTCTGGTCACTTCCAGGGATTTGCCCTCTAAGGCTCTTTCGAGTTGAACCCATCTTCCTCCTTTTCTCAGAGCCGCGAAATTCCACATTTTCTTTTATCACATCAACCTGAGACGATTTTGATTCCGGTGTCTGCACAAATGAGCTTGTGCTTTCACATTGCTCTGGTTCTGATTCCCTGTTTGTTGGCTTCTGTAGATGTTCTTCAGATATATTTTGGTCAGATACAACTGCATGAATATTTTCTGTGTTCATTTGCATGTCTGACATGGCCTGTGTATCAGGAATGAGCTCCACTGGGCCACATGTAGAATGAGTATTAAATTCACTGTCACATTCATTATCAGGACTCTCGTTAGCATGCTTTTTGACTGTTAGGGACACCTGTTCTATGAAAGCATCATCCTGTATTGTTGTGATGATTGGTTCCATTACTTGCTCATTTAAAAGAGTTGACTCTGTATCTTTCTCCTCATTCACTCCTGGTTTTTCATGTGGCTCTGTAATATCAGTCAGTCCTTCTGCATTGCTTACCTCATCAGAGACCACAGTGTTTATCTGATCAGCTTCAGTGGATAATATGGCAGGTGGTGTATCGATCCCTACAGTTTCTATTTCAACTTCTGATTTAATGATTTCTTTTTGTTCAGTTGTCACTGGTGAGTCAACAATGTCAAGTGACACCTCACTAATATTATTTTGTGGGTCAGTGAGCAGGTTTGAAGTAGCAGTTTGAGTTATGATTTGATGTTCAATTTCTTCTGTATTTTCTGGATCTTTCCATTCTTCTTCCTCTCCTTCAGTATGTGGTTGGTGTCTTCCATGGGGTTTTCGTGTTGATCCAAATTTCTTCTTTTTCTTAGTTTGAGTTTGTGTGTGGATCTCTGCATTTCTATTTTCCACATTCTCTATACTATTTCCATCATTTTCCTTGAAATCACGATGCTCTGTTGCAGGTGATGGATGTTCGATAGTAGGTAAACCCAGATCAGAGGTTTGAGGGGATACTTCACAAAGCACATATTGTTGTGAACATACTGTTGCAATGTCCTCTTTCATAAAGTTTTCAGTAGGACCAGCATTTACTTCTTTATTTGTATCATTGTTCTCTTCTGCAACAACCCCAGTGTCGGTACCTTTTTGCTCCCTGTTTATTGCTTTCTCTAGATGTTCTTCAGATATGTTTTGGTTCTGATCAGATACAACTGCATGAATATTTTCTGTGTTCATTTGCATGTCTGACATGGCCTGTGTATCAGGAATGAGCTCCACTGGGCCACATGTAGAATGAACATTAAATTCACTGTCACATTCATTATCAGGACTCTCGTTAGCATGCTTTTTGACTGTTAGGGACACCTGTTCTATGAAAGCATCATCCTGTATTGTTGTGATGATTGGTGCCATTACTTGTTCATTTAAAAGAGTTGACTCTGCATCTTTCTCCTCATTCACTCCTGGTTTTTCATGTGGCTCTGTAATATCAGTCAGTCCTTCTGCATTGCTTACCTCATCAGAGACCACAGTGTTTATCGGATCAGCTTCAGTGGATAATATGGCAGGTGGTGTATCGATCCCTACAGTTTCTATTTCAACCTCTGATTTAATGATTTCTTTTTGTTCAGTTGTCATTGGTGAGTCAACAATGTCAAGTGACACCTCACTAATATTATTTTGTGGGTCAGTGAGCAGGTTTGAAGTAGCAGTTTGAGTTATGATTTGATGTTCAGTTACTTCTGTATTTTCTGGATCTTTCCATTCTTCTTCCTCTCCTTCAGTATGTTGTTGGTGTCTTCCATGGGGTTTTCGTGTTGATCCAAATTTCTTCTTTTTCTTAGTTTGAGTTTGTGTGTGGATCTCTGTATTTGTATTTTCCACATTCTCTATACTATTTCCATCATTTTCCTTGAAATCAGGATGCTCTGTTGCAGGTGATGGATGTTCGATAGTAGGTAAACCCAGATCAGAGGTTTGAGGGGATACTTCACAAAGCACATGTTGTGAACATACTGTTGCAATGTCCTCTTTCATAAAGTTTTCAGTAGGACCAGCATTTACTTCTTTATTTGTATCATTATTCTCTTCCGCAACAACCCCAGTGTCGGTACCTTTTTGGTCTGTGATCTGTTCCTGTATATTTTCTTTTTCTTTTAGTGCTTCATATTTGTTTTTCTGGTCACTTCCAGGGATTTGCCCTCTAAGACTCTTTCGAGTTGAACCCATCTTCCTCCTTTTCTCAGAGCTGTGAAATTCCACATTTTCTTTTATCACATCAACCTGAGACGATTTTGATTCCGGTGTCTGCACAAATGGGCTTGTGCTTTCACATTGCTCTGGTTCTGATTCCCTGTTTGTTGGCTTCTGTAGATGTTCTTCAGATATATTTTGGTCAGATACAACTGCATGAATATTTTCTGTGTTGGTTTGCATGTCTGACATGGCCTGTGTTTCAGGAATTAGCTCCACTGGGCCACATGTCGAGTGAGTATTAAATTCACTGTCACATTCATTATCAGGACTCTCATTAGCATGATTTTTGACTGTTAGGGACACCTGTTCTATGAAAGCATCATCCTGTATTGTTGTGATGATTGGTTCCATTACTTGCTCATTTAAAAGTGTTGACTCTGCATCTTTCTCCTCATTCACTCCTGGTTTTTCATGTGGCTCTGTAATATCAGTCAGTCCTTCTGCATTGCTTACCTCATCAGAGACCACAGTGTTTTTCTGATCAGCTTCAGTGGATAATATGGCAGGTGGTGTATCGATCCCTACAGTTTCTATTTCAGCTTCTGATTTAATGATTTCTTTTTGTTCAGTTGTCATTGGTGAGTCAACAATGTCAAGTGACACCTCACTAATATTATTTTGTGGGTCACTGAGCAGGTGTGAAGTAGCAGTTTGAGTTATGATTTGATGTTCAATTTCTTCTGTATTTTCTGGATCTTTCCATTCTTCTTCCTCTCCTTCAGTATGTGGTTGGTGTCTTCCATGGGGTTTTCGTGTTGATCCAAATTTCTTCTTTTTCTTAGTTTGAGTTTGTGTGTGGATCTGTGCATTTCTATTTTCCACATTCTCTATACTATTTCCATCATTTTCCTTGAAATCAGGATGCTCTGTTGCAGGTGATGGATGTTCGATAGTAGGTAAACCCAGATCAGAGGTTTGAGGGGATACTTCACAAAGCACATGTTGTTGTGAACATACTGTTGCAATGTCCTCTTTCATAAAGTTTTCAGTAGGACCAGCATTTATTTCTTCATTTGTATCATTGTTCTCTTCTGCAACAACCCCAGTGTCGGTACCTTTTTGCTCCCTGTTTATTGCTTTCTCTAGATGTTCTTCAGATATGTTTTGGTTCTGATCAGATACAACTGCATGAATATTTTCTGTGTTCATTTGCATGTCTGACATGGCCTGTGTTTCAGGAATGAGCTCCACTGGGCCACATGTCGAGTGAGTATTAAATTCACTGTCACATTCATTATCAGGACTCTCATTAGCATGATTTTTGACTGTTAGGGACACCTGTTCTATGAAAGCATCATCCTGTATTGTTGTGATGATTGGTTCCATTACTTGCTCATTTAAAAGAGTTGACTCTGCATCTTTCTCCTCATTCACTCCTGGTTTTTCATGTGGCTCTGTAATATCAGTCAGTCCTTCTGCATTGCTTACCTCATCAGAGACCACAGTGTTTATCTGATCAGCTTCAGTGGATAATATGGCAGGTGGTGTATCGATCCCTACAGTTTCTATTTCAACCTCTGATTTAATGATTTCTTTTTGTTCAGTTGTCATTGGTGAGTCAACAATGTCAAGTGACACCTCACTAATATTATTTTGTGGGTCAGTGAGCAGGTTTGAAGTAGCAGTTTGAGTTATGATTTGATGTTCAGTTACTTCTGTATTTTCTGGATCTTTCCATTCTTCTTCCTCTCCTTCAGTATGTGGTTGGTGTCTTCCATGGGGTTTTCGTGTTGATCCAAATTTCTTCTTTTTCTTAGTTTGAGTTTGTGTGTGGATCTGTGCATTTGTATTTTCCACATTCTCTATACTATTTCCATCATTTTCCTTGAAATCAGGATGCTCTGTTGCAGGTGATGGATGTTCAATGGTAGTTTGAGAGGATAAAAAAGTTTGCGAGGATAATTCAGAATGCGTAGGTTGTTTTGACGATTGTGAGTCTTCCTTTGTAAACTTTTCTGTTGGACCAGCATTTATTTCTTCTCTTTTATCATTATTCTTCTCCTTACTATTTCCATTTTCTGGGCCTAATAACGTAGATCTATCTGTAAAAGCCATTTCTTTCTCCTCTTCATACATATCCTCATCTTTGTTTTTTTCTTCTCTCTGTCCTCCAAGAGACCTGCGTATTGATCCCATTTTTCTTCTGTGACTGTTTGTGCTAATCAGCATATGAGCTTCTTCTTGAATAGGAGTAGTGGTAGCTTGTAGGATGTTTACCACTGGCACTTGAGCTTCTTCAGCTGCATCCACTGGCTCAGCAGAAGTTATGAGCTGATCAGTATTTATTGTAACAGTAACCAACTCAGTATATTCCGATGATTTGGACTGTCCTAATTTCATATCTGGATAATTATTTTGATGAAGCTCTTGTAATGATATAGGTTGACCATTCTTGCCTCCCTCCCATATTGCTTCTTCATTTTGTGCGATACTTTCAACCATTTCTGTTCTGCTTTCAATTTTGAGGACCTCACTGTCAACCAGATCTGATAATAATACATGAGTGGTATCCACCCTTCTGCAAATTTTTTTTACCATTACTGTTTCCTCATCCTGTCTGTCAAGTACAGTACATTCTTCTGTTGAGATGTGCTGAGGTTTTTCTTGTGAAGTGTTTGTGTTCTCATTTTTAACCACACTTTTAATCACATGTTCATCTATTATTCCTGCGTCATGTTCCCTGATATTCAGTGATGCTGAAGACTGGGGATAACATGTTTCAGGAGTGAAGTTGAGTGTTCCGTCCTCTGAGATTGGTGTACTTTCTTCTAATCTTTGTCCCTGCATGCTTTCCTTCATAGCATTATAACTGTCTTTCTGGTCACCTCCTGAGATCAGTCCACTAAAACTCATTTGAGTTGAATCTATCTGTTTTTTCTCAGAGGGGCTAAATCTCACATTTTCTGGTACTGCATCATCCTGACCCAGTCTTGATTCCTGTATGTAAACAATTGGAGATATGCTTTCAAATTGCTCTAATTCTGATTCTCTGTTTGTTGGATTTACTAGACATTCTTCAGACATGGTTTGCTTCTGACCAGGTACAGCTATGGCATTAGACACCTGCATGTCTAATTTGACTTGTGTTTCAGGAATGAGTTCCATTGTGTCACTTGTAGGATAAGCATGAACTGGGCTGGCACTTCCTTTATCAGGACTTTCAATACCGTGTTCTTTGACTACCATGGATACCTGGTCTGTAAATGCATAATCTTGCATATTTGTGATGACTGATTCCATTTCATACTCATTCATAAATGTGGACATGCCATCCTTTTCATCATCCACTCTTATAAAGTCCTCCTTAGTAAAGATTTCTGTGGAACCAGCATTTATTTCTTCCTTTATGTCATTTTTCTCCTCCTCAATAACCTCAGTTTCTATGTCTAAAAGCTCAGATCTATCTTTGATGACTTTGTTAAGCATCTGATCAGAACAAGTGCCTTCCTTTGACTGCATCTCCAATTCAATATGTTGAAGGTTGTGTGTCTGGCTGCTGGTTTCTGTTTCCTCATACAGTGTTTCAGCAGGAATTAATTCAGACTCAGTGACAAAATCTAACATATTTGTTGAACTTACTTTAGACAATAACAACGGATTTGAAGTTGTAGACTGCATGTCATCATTCTCCACCTCTCTCTCTGCCCCTATATCTCTATATTTTTCTTCTACATCATAACACATGCCTACCTCTCCATCTGCACTGCTTTCCCCTGTCCAACATCTGGCCTCAGAAAGATCATTTTGTTCTTCTCTGTAACATTTAATTTCACTGTCACATTGGAAATTTAATTCATATGAAAGGAATTGGTGTGAAGATGTTCCTACTTCTTGATCGTTCGGCTTTAGGGGTGAAATTATGTTTCTGTCTGGCTCCATTGCTTGGTTTAGGTTTGTTGCAGCCACCCCTTCATCTGAATCATTGTGTATTCTATCCCCAACCACACTTACCTCCTTGTACTCCTCAAGGTCCTCTCTGAATTCTGTACTTTCAGACTTGTCAATGTTCTCCTTAGTTAGCTTTAAAGTGTCATCCTTATGCTCAAGGAGGTGATCAACTATGTTCTCATCTTCTGTGCTTGCTTTGGTACTAGCATTTTGCCGTATAACTGTAGCCAATTTGTCATCTTGATTCCCATGCTCATGTTCATTTATCAAAGAGGCTGATCGTAATCCAGTAACTTCATCTTGTTCTGTATTTTCCGCACTACAACATTCTAGTGTGTTTACATCTTCTCTTTCTTTTTTATCTTCTTGTTTGTCTCTAATGCTAAAATTTAAACTGGATTGATCATCCATTGTTTTGTGCACCATGTGCTCTGGCATAGATGGCTTATCATTGTGCATTAGGTGTCTCTCTTCTCTGTTATCATTAAGAGGTGAGTAAGTTGTATCTACCATGCTTTTCTGGCCTGTGGTGTTTGGTAAGGAGGCTGCTGGCTCACTGGAAGTGTCCATTTGATGATATACTTGCAAAGATTCATCTAATTCCTGTAGTGGCACATTACATTTGATTGGTGTGACAATACTGAAATCAAGTGCGGTACGTATTAAATCTTGACTGAATTCTGCCTCCTTGGATTGGTTAAGTTCAGAAGAAGAGATGTCCATGGGTTTGCTTTGTAGGACTGCTTCTAAATGTTGGTGTTTGACATTTTTGCGATCGTCTTCCTCATGCATGATGGTACCAAGGGCCAAATGCTTCTTATGTTCGATGGAGCTTTCATGTTCTGAAGACTGACTGGGTGCACAGTCCAATAGAATTGTTTGGTTTTCTTTGCCTCCATCCTCTTTTATGGGTGCTTCTACAGTCACCCCTTGCTCATCAATAGCACCTTCGCTTAGCTGCACTCTGTGCTCTTGTTCATCCTCGTAAATTCCTTCAAATTTAAAGTTTCTGTTGCTCTTGCGAGTTGATCCCATTTTTCTTTTCTTAGTTGTTACTTCAGCTTGTGCCAACAGATCTATGAAATCCCGTGACTGTGGCTGAGGAGTAACTTCGAAGACTGAAGTGTTTGGGTTGGTGCAAGCTATAACTGGCTGATCCGAATGAAGCACTGAAGACTCATTAGATGCTTGGTTTTCTGAAACTGTGTCATGCTCCTCATTTCCAGGGTCTGGGAATCCATCATCAGTTTCTTTTTCTTCAGCATCTCTGTTACGATTTTTGAAACGCCGAGAGGAGCCAAGCTTCTGGCCCTTTTTAGGCTTTCTGCTTGACATGATTCTTCACACTTTGCCCTGTAATCACATAAAAATAAGTGTGCCTACTCAGAGGTGCCTTTAATACTGCATTATAAGACTACACTTCAAATGGGAACCAGTGAATGTTAAAGGTTAAGTTTATGACTCATGCTTCTAATGCATGCCGAGCAACAGAAATATAAGGTGTGTGTGTGTTGGGGGTTGGTGTTGAGTGGTGTGGAGGGCCCCTGATGCAGAGCTTCATACTTAATCCGAAGTATATCTGTTGTGGTAGATTTGTGCTCTGATAATGTGAAACACAATTAATGGTGTTTGCTATTAATAATAATCATATTCATTAACATGGTGTTTCCATGTTACATTAATGTGATATTGGCATTGCTAGATAAAAGAAAATTACCATTGCTACTACATTTTTGGACATATGACATTGTATCCACATTTTGGTGGCACATAGGGAGTAGTAGGATGATCTAAGACTCCTGCCTAAACTAAAGTAATTAAAGCAAAATGCTTATCACATGTAAAACAATCTGACATTCACAAGTCATTAATTAGGACCTTTCTTAATGCTAAAACAAAGCTTACATCCAAGCAGACATCATCTAGAAAAAAAGGTCTTTCCTGACATTCACTACATCAACATAAATGTTCAAATTACTAAAAGAATTTATAAAAGTTTATAAAAGATCTCCAGTTTACATAAAACTACTATATTGTTCTATCAGTAAACATTTGCTCTTGAAAGCTCGTTAAGGAAACCATGCTGCAACCTACCCCAGATGTCTTCGAGATGTTTATCAGGAAACTGTTCACTGTTACATGTCCTAGTGCAAAGTGAAGATGGTAGCTGTTAAAGGCTCTTGTAATGCTGCATCTAGTAATTATTGCCCAATGTGTAGCTTCCTCCTTTTCTGCTAACATGGTTTTCAACTTCCTGTGCTGTTGACACATTGTGCTATGAGTAAACCATGACGTTCTTTCGGCTGCATAAGAGGTGCTGGCCAGTTCTCATGTGTGAACCGCGTAAAGCGTTTAACACGGGTTACAGTTTCATTTCTGTTGTTTCAGAACATCTTTTTTGTTTGCTGTTTATTTTGTTATCTAACTCTCTTGTTATCACAATCATGACATTTCCCCTTTCACGCCACTGTGCTTCAATTATACAACTTTCCCCACACTTTAAAAAACATAATCAGCTGAATTCAAATGATCAGACTTTTAAAAGTGAAGCCTTAGATCTTTGTGTTACATGAAAACTCATATGGTAAAATAATTTTGCAGCATGATCAGCTATTATTACACAAAATATGCATTGTCCAAGTTCATTGTCAGAAATCATGCCTACTGCATACGTACTGATGTTTATTTTTGACTAGGCCTCAGCCCCCTTAAGATATGGTCTTCGTTCAGTCTCATCTAGTCCTGGTCTTGGACTTCTCTTAGACACGACAGTGGCAGCCTTGACTATAACCCTGTGTGTAACAGTAAAATCCAAAATCCAAATGTTATGCATTACTACTGCCACCTAGTTGTAACAGTTTTATGGGTTTGTTGTAGATGATGCTGTTTACATGCTTATAAAATTTAGTTTACTGAAATAGTAATACTGTGCATATTGAAATACGAAAAGTTATTTACTACATTGACATAACAGTGACAATAAAGTACCAATACCAGTTTTGAATAAACAATATTATTGCAACTCAAACTCAATCCTTAACTTCAGGTGAATAAAAGAAAGATAGGACAGAAGAATAGAGGAGAAAATAGGTTTTATTGAAAGAACAAAGGGTGCAAAACCAGTTTAACAATAAATTAAGTTTTATAGTTGTAATTATCCAGAGAATATTACTGGACGAGAAACTTTTTTATGAGCAAACCATAAAATGAGAAGAAAAGAGGATGTGAAAAGAGGACATCAAACAAGTCTTTTATTTAGCTAGGAAGGAAAAAAACAGATTAGCGGGCACTCAAACTGTAACACTGCAATCTTACCTGCATAATCTTGAGAAAGATTGTTAAAGTTAAAGATTTCGTTCTAGAGACAGAGACCTGTCCCTTTTCCTTTCTCTGTTTATAGATCTAGAAGAAGCAAGCACTTTAGAGAACATCTAGCTAAAATGGGTGAAAAAGGAGATGGGGGTCCATAACACTAACCAGCTGCGACTGCAGCTAAAGTTCCTCCTCCTGGGGGACCTAATAAAAAATATAATTGGAATCAGAGGGTTTGGTTCAACCGATTGCAAGACCCAAAAATGTAGGAGCGAATAGAGGTTCTGGAGGCAGCAGTCAAAATGAGCTAAAATCTTTCTGCCTTTTTATTTTAATGACCGGGACATATTTTTAATATTACATATGTAAAAAGCTGCACCTGGGAGGCACGGTGGCTTAGGGTTATCACGTTCATCTCACACCTCCAGGGTCGGGGGTTCGATTCCCACCGTGGCCCTGTGTGTGTGGAGTTTGCATGTTCTCCCCGTGCTGCGGGGGTTTCCTCCGGGTACTCCGGGTTTCTCCCCCAGTCCAAAGACATGCATGGTAGGCTGATTGGCATGTCCAGAGTGTCTGTAGTGTATGAATGGGTGTGTGAGTGTGTGTGTGATTGTGCCCTACGATGGATTGGCACCCTGTCCAGGGTGTACCCCGCCTTGTGCCCGATGCTCCCTGGGATAGGCTCCAGGTTCCCCATGGCCCTGAAAAGGATAAGCGGTATAGAAGATGGATGGGTGGATGGATGGGTCCATAACACTAACCAGCTGCGACTGCAGCTAAAGTTCCTCCTCCTGGGGGACCTAATAAAAAATATAAATGGAAGTCACAGGGTTTGGTTCAACCAACTGCAAGAGCCAAAAATGTAGGAGCGAATAGAGGTTCTGGAGGCAGCAGTCAAAATGAGCTAAAATCTTTCTGCCTTTTTATTTTAATGACCAGGACATATTTTTAACATTACATATGTAAAAAACTGCACCTGGGAGGCACGGTGGCTTAGGGTTAGCATGTTTGTCTCACACCTCCAGGGTTGAGGGTTTCGAGTCCTGCTGCGGCCCTGTTTATGAAGAGTTTGCATGTTGCCCCCATGCTGCGGGGGTTTCCTCTGGGTACTCCGGTTTCCGCCCCCAGTCCAAAAACATGCATTGTAGATTGATTGGCATGTACAAAAAAGTGTCTGTGAATGTGTGTGTGTGATTGTACCCTACGATGGATTGGCACCCTGTCCAGGGTGTCCCCTGCCTTGTGCCCCATGCCCCCTGGGATAGGCTCCAGTTTCCCTGCGACCCAGTAAGGATAAGCGGTACAGAACATGGATGGATGGATGGAAAAACCGCACCTGGAATGAACTTTTCCATGCGTACATATTGGCAACAAACCTACTTTGAAAGTATTATGAGCTTATTATAATTGCTACTGTACTATATGTCTGCTGACAGTATAGAATTTCTGGTTAAATTTGCTCAGGGGAAAACCTTATAACAACAAATGAGTCTGTCTGTGTATAAGGAACTTGTATTAATAATCTCACTGCCAAAACCAGCAAGCACAATCAAACCCTCACGTTTTACAGTCCAGATAAGCCCACACTCATTTGAGTGAGTCTACCATATGGTGAGAAATGGACTAGATCTGGATTAAATATAACTGAATATGTTCGTGTGTTTGTAAGTAGGTTCACTATAAATAGATTTACCCTATCGTATAGGTATACTATAAGGGCATTTTGCCTTTACTGCTCTTTGTGCAAAACCCCAAAACCCACTACAGCCTCCACTAGCACACAGTAGATTACTACCTACACTTCATCTTTTTGTCCACCAGATGCCACTAGTGTGTACTGTGAGGAAAAGCTTCGAGTAATGATCTCTTTCGAAACGGTTGAGAGTAAAGCACCAATGTGGCGTCACTATCGTTGGTCTTCTACTGCTTTATACTATAACGTTAACTGTTGAACGGGTGTTCATTATGATCACCACAGTCTTTATGATTACAGCAGGTGTTCTTATAACAACTGTTATTGAAAAGGCAATTATACAAATAATAACTGCATTTTTTTTTTTTTACCTACCTGCCTACAACACACACGGCTATCAATCTAAATTGTGAACTTTGTCCAAAGAAAGAACATAAATAATACTGAAAAACATATGGATTGATAAACACATTTTTATACTTTAGTTTTATTTGGTCTGTATTCCCTTTTATTTCGCTTTTATACTCTTTTAACAACGGTAATGTATATATGTAAATAACCTATATGTCAGTATTGTGCAGGAAGTAAATTTCCGATGGTAAAAAGCAAAGCTTTGACTTGTAGTCCTTTATGGTATCCATTTTCATTTCGCGGACTACACATACATTAAAGCAACGCGTGGGGTGTGTGTGTGTGTGTGTGTGTGTTTGTGTGTGTGTGGTTGGGGAGGGGGCGGGGGTCGACAAATCAGATACAACCGTCTCATCCGGGCATCCTGGCTGTACGGCCCTAGAAGGCCTTTGCAATGTAAAGACCGCGGTATTTCCGGTTTTCAGGACTGGTTATAACGCAAAAAACAGGGAACTGCACCAAAGCGCCATTAATGATACGACGGTGGTACCGCTGTATACAGATAATTAAATTGTTTAACAAATTGCAGTACAGAGTTTGTCATTCTTCTGCTTAGTCCTGTTTGTGCTTAGTTACTTGGTTTAGTTACTTACTTATTTACTTTACTTATTTTATTTACTTATTTTATTTACTCGCCTTACTTGCTTACTTATTTATTACTACTTTATTTACTTAGTTCTTTTACTTACCTACTTTGCACTATTTGCTTGCTGCTTCCTTATTTTACTTGCCTTCCTTTGTTTATTTTCATCTCAGTTTGAACTTCTTCAAAGCAGTTCAGTAATATCCAATAGATGTTGTTATGCAATAAATATTGCCCTTAATGGGCTTTAATTCAGAGGTGCATATGGTGTTGGAAGAAACAAGAACACTAAAATCTGCAGGCCCTTGACATTTATCTACATTTCTATTATGTATCATGTAGACATTTTAAACTGCTTCTTTAAATTGCAAAGAGTCCAGAATTTGTTTATTCTAACTGATAAATAGTGATTATTCGCCTCACGCTAGCTAAATAACTAATAATAAATAAATAAACAAACAAACAAATAAATAAATAAATAGACATGCAAACTGCACATGCACAGGGCAGAGGTGGGAATTAAACCAATTAAATTGTGAGGCAAGCATACTAACCACTAAGCCCCTCTGCCCCCTATTATTATTATTATTATTATTATTATTATTATTATTATTATTATTATAATTGCTGTTGTTCTTCTTCTTCAACTAGAGTGGTAAAAAAGTAATAATAATAATAATAATGAAGATACTTCTGACATCAGTGTGACATCTATGTCGGTAATCAAGTGTGCATTCAGCTCCAGTTCTGGGATCTCACTGCTCTGCTCACTTTAGAGTTTTCCTTGCTTGCATAACATCTATCAGCTAGATAATGAGTTAATGAGTTAAATATGGTGCTTTGAGGACAGGGAATGCAAAACTGTGTATGGCAGTGGATAACTGTAACTGAGAACTTTTTTATATAAATCACTTGTAAATTATTTCTCTTGGATGAATTCATTTAACCTTTGGGGCAAAAAGGGAGGGGCAGATTCGGTCAAAAACTAAAGGAATAAGCACATAGACTCAGGTATGTAATACAAATGCCTTGTACTCACATAAAAAGCATTATGCTGCATGCCTTTATTTTTGTATCACTCGACACATTGTTATGACGGTGTCTGTGTGTGTTTGTGTACATGTGTAAGTGAGAGAGAGAAAGAGAGAGAGAGAGAGAGAGAGAGAGAGAGAAAGAGAAAGAGTGAGAGATAAATATCTTAAAGAGAGAGAGAGTTTAAATATTCTCCTTATAGGCTGTATAAGGCTGAAATGCAGTCTTAGTAGAGTGTGAATATGTTTAACCACAAGTGGTAGAGCATGTACTTTTCAACAGATGAGCACTGTACATTCTGTTATATTTCACTTCCTGATGACCGTGTAACCTTATGTGAACTCACCCTCCTATCCATTACACATACATACACACATACACACACACACACACACACACACAAGAGAACAAGAGAAAGCATTTTATGGTTATGGTTAGCCCAGTCGGTCACCTATTGTTATTTACCATTATTTCATGAATATTGAATAACTGAATATTGTGCCATTGAGAACTCATTTAATGGTGCATTGCAAATTCAGGTAACACTAATAGAAATATTATAGTCAATGTCTAGCTCTCTTTATTTACATACCTGCCACTGGACCAAAGAATGCACAGTCCACATGTACTTTCAGCTATATCTGTATATTTTAATTGGAATAACAATTAACAGGAATGTCAAGCAGCCGTAGCCAAGGGCCTCATTGCAGGGGGAATATTGCAAGCAACAATCCAGAGCCCCAAGATAGAGGTGCAAAAATATTTTCTAGTGATCTGTTCTGATAGAAAATATTTTGAGATGTGCAGCTAGGTTTAGAAATACATTACACAGGGAATCTATAAAACTCATTATTCAAAATACTTTATTTATTTTATTTACTCTGTGGGGTACAACATTAATATGCTACATATAATACTTCATGTTACCACTGCAGTCAAGCTGAAAGCTATTCCTAGGACAACATTCAAAATACAACTTGCATGTATCATATTTAACAAATTTACATATTTAGAATGCATATTTATATGCCCAAGCATAGATGGCCATATATTTAGATCAGCATTAGCAAATCATACTAGAGTGTATGTCTTTCTAATTCATAGTCTTATTTATACTTATTTTCAGGCTGAATGTTTTAAAATCAGTTCAGAATAGATTCGGTCATTAAAGGGTGTTAATTCAAAACATGCATGTGGTTGAAAGACAAGGACACTAACCTTACATTTAACTGCATTTCCATTATTTATCATGTAGGCATTTTAAACTGTTATATCAAATAAATGAAACCTCAAACTCATAACAGTCCTTAACAGCGGCCCCTGAAAGTTCTCCAAATCAATAATTATTTTATCTGTAGTATGTGATAACAATCTATGACTAATGTCAAGCAATATGTTGTTATTACTAATACATGTTAAATGGGCACTGACACCACTACAGAATGGCTCAATTACAGTATAACTACATTTATATTTATATTCACAGAGTTTGGTAGATTTCCTTATGTGTTGCAATTTACAGACATGCTTTGTAGTCTTGGTGGAAAACTCATACTGGTACAAATATGCCAAGGTTTAAGAATATGTTTAGGCCAAAGCACTGTGAGTTGGGAGTTAGCAAAGAACAATTCATGAAACAACAGACTCTGAGAAATGGTTTGGTGCTTGTGAGAGATGTGAAGATGCCATTCAGTGTTCACTGACTTGTCTCTGTCTGCAAGTGTTGCATGATAATATTCACATTTACACTTTGGTGCAGAACTGTCAGTCATACCAAACACTTAGTGACCTGTTAACTTAAAAACTATCTGAAATCTAATATACATAATTACTTTTAAAATATTATGTGTTCTCAAATCCACAAACATATAATTGGAGCAAATTCTTTTAGAATATGGTAAGAGCTAGAAAACAAGAGATATGATAACTGTGTAGAGAAATGGGCCCAGGTTCTTATTGTGTAGAGGGCTGTGAGAGTGGTGTCCTTGAATAGCCTCCTGCTTATTGTTAGCTTCTTGTGCCAACTTTAATGAACATCTTACACACAGCAAAAATAGCATTCTGCCTTCCTCAGTGATCACCCTCTGGAGGGTTGTGTACCATCAGAACTAAAATGAAACTAAAATGAATAAGGCTATATTTTGCAGCTTGATACTCTAAAATGCTGTCCGAGGAGTCAACACACTAATATACTACATATAGTGAAGACTTGGCCGTTTTGATTGTATAATGGCAAAACAGTTTAATTAAGAGATATATAAGGAAACAGGAGCTACACACTTTGTACACACTTGTAATGATGTGACAAATTATAATGGTCACACATTTTGTTTTATTACACTAAAAAAGCCCTCAGTCTTGAACTCGGGCGTTTGTTTCAGTGTGATTGAACAGGAGAACATCATGTCTTCTGTAGCAAAAAGTACATGCTGGAAGCACAGGAGTAACAGCATGTTATTTTGGTTCTAACCCCCATGGCTGCATCAAGTGAGTTATTCTTTCGTGGGTACACAAAAGACTGACAGTTGTTAACCCAACTTAACTAAGTGTGCTCCTTTTACAGAACTGAGATTTCCTTCTGTTGTCTGGTGTACTGAATGGCTTCTGTAAGTCTATTTTACTTTGTACTAGGAGAACTTTACTTAACTCATAATAGCTCTATTCACAGAAACGTGATTATTTTCCTGTAAGGCATTTTCATTTCTGTTGGCAGTACACCATACCTTGTTTTCCTTCCTTTTCCTTTCGTTGCTTTTTTTCCCCCTTCTTTACTAAAAGATGTGCTGATTAGTTTCTAGATACTTCATTATAATGACTGTTCCTGATTGTGAGAGGAGTGAAAAAGCAGACATTGCTGACAGTGCAGGTTAAGGTTTAGGCTATAAATAGGTTAATGTCTCACACAGCAGCAGCAGTAGCAGGAAGAAAAAAACAAAACATAGTCGTTTAGAAAGGAAGTACACGTTTAGAGCTGTAATATTAATAAACTTGGATTTGATGTTCCAGTGTTGTTTGTAGCGCGTTATATGGATGTGGAGTGTGTGTGGCTCCGTTCACTACACACACTGTTCCCTGGTCGATTCGGCACAGAACGGGTTACGGGTCACAGTGTCTACTAGGACACAGTGTTCTCATCACAGCGAGCTACAGCGCAGCCAGAACATTGTGTTACTTTGTGGATAGTTTACAAGAACCTGCCCTTCGCCTTTTTTTTTTTTCTTTTTTTTTCTTTTCACTATAGGCTTCAGTGCCCATCCTTCATTCACTCCGCCTCCCAAGTTCGTCGTTTCCTCTCACCCCCCCAGCCCATGTGGCTTTGTTGTTCAGCGTGAGCGATGTAAAATAGCGCCGCTGGAACATTTAGTACTCACGGTGGAAGAGGGCGGGTTTCTTCCCCGGCAGAGGCAGTGGCAGCGCGCGGCGCCCTTAAAGCGGTACGGGTACATGTTGCACTTGCCGGCTAAAATTGTGGAAAGTTCCCTGGGGATTATACAGTCAACCGCATGAGAGGGGACGGAGACAAAAGAGAAATATTGTAAGTATTTTTAATTTATTTATTTGGTTTTTTTTTTTTTAATTTTAATTTTTTTTTACACACCAACCATGACACGACCCATTAATTCAAACCTAGGTTTGTAATAGCTTGCCACACTTTCAGAAGAAACGGGTACTCGGCTGTACCTTTTCCATGTCGCCTGAGAGGGTAGACCTTGTGTAGCCTACCTTTACTAGGCTGTCTTTTACTTAATAAGGGACTTGTAGTGTACCTTTAAAGCTTTATCCTAAAAAAACAAAAAACACCAAAAAAAAACCTGTTCATTTGAAATCATTCAAAGGGTACACTATAGCCACGTTTCCATGTGAAAGGCACATATTAAAATCACAAACACTCCAGCAACACGGAAAGGTACAGTTTAATAATAATCATTTCTCCATTTCATGTTGCTACAATAAGGTCATGAGCTCTTTGATTACAGGGAATTCAACTAGTTCACCTTATATGGATCATCTTAAAACGTATTAAAGTTATTGAACCTACATATTAAATTCTTTTCATAACATCACATAAGCACTCACCTGACATCCCAAAACGTTGTCAAGCTATAATATTGTCTTTATTCAGAGCTAATATTAAGTGCAGACAGCAAATATAACCTAATGTAGGTTACTTTATGCTATAGACTACAGTTGACTATAAGAAAACCACAAGAAGACCAAGTCATCTTTTTTTTCCCTTTCTAATGCTCGAGTTCAGAAGAACTCCGTGAACCCGAATGGCCATCCAAGAGCTCATGTGGGGTCACAGTCTCTTTCTCATTCTCCCTGAGTCTATCTGAAGACTGTCCTAATATTTGCACCAAGTATTTAAGGTTGGTCAGTAAGGTTTTTGTTGATGATAAATGAAACTTACATGATCCAATAAGAATATCGGTGTGAATATGCTGCCTTTTCTTAGCTGTCTACATACAGTGCAAGCCTGGAGGGTTTTCCTAGAATTTATGTAAGCATGTGCTTGTAGCCATGTTCCTGTTTTTCAAGAACAGAACATACCTGCTAGTGTGAATAACATCTATATGAAAGATGGTAATCTGCCATCAGTGGAAAACTGAGTTGTTTACAAATCAAGTGAAATTTCTTGTAAAAAATAAATAAGTAAATGAAGGTCAAAGAAACAAAAGATCTATAAATTGCATACTGACACGTACTTGTATGCATGCCTGCGTGTCATTGTGTTTGAACCTGAGATGTTATCTAAGTGTGTTCCAGTGTCGATGATGTGTGAGGACAGAATGAATCAACTGTGGTTCATTCGCCTCTTTGTCTAAGTACTGGATGTGATCGAGTTACACTAGTAAGCTGAAGTTCAATTTAATTATGAGATGAAGAATGATGTGAGGATGCATCACCACGATGTAGGTGGCTTTCAGATAGGTGTATAATTTGGACAGTATTTAGTATTTACCAGTACGTCTAAGCGGTGGGGCAGTCAGGCACGGAATGATGGGAGGCAGATTAAGGTTGCGCATATATATATATATATATATATATATATATATATATATATATATATATATATATATAAAACAGGTTTTTCTCCTGTGTGTGTATATAAGCAAGTTCTTTGAGAGAAATCCTTGAGTAATAGTGTGTATCTTTCAGAACTGAACTGAATGTTCTCTGCTCTGTTTGGGTTTTGGTCTTGTATCTTGCATATGAATGGTTATAAAACAACAAATATGTTTGGTTTAATATTTGGAGCTGAAATGATAAAGATTGGTCTCTGGGACCCAGTGTGAAGATATAAATTTGGTATACGCAACTGGATTGCGCCAGAAACTGTGAATAGAAGGAACATGGTGTTCCCCAGCACAGACTCATGAGTGTACACTCACACATACACCTCCTCTTACCAGGGACACACACACACGCACAGAGCTGACAAAGTGCCTCTGGATAAACATATATACAGATTGGAGAAAATCAGATAAGAGACAAAGACATTGTGACATTCGGTGTCTCTGTGTTTCTCTGTCTTACATAAACTTAGATGCTTAATTGTACATCTGATAAGATTGTGAAGAGGCTCCTTGTGTGTGTGTGTGTGCGTATGTGTGTGTGTGTGTGTATGAGACATTAAAAAAATCTTAAATTTAACATCGGTAGTTTGCAGTGTTTTTTTGTTATAAATAATTTGGGGGAAAATCAGTTAGAAAACACTACAATCTGTACAATGAGGACTGATGATGGAAATTATTGATCCATTTTAACAGTCTGAAGCTGATCTGGAATTACCAGATGCCGTGGATATTATTGTTTAGAAGCCCTATTAAATAATGAATTCAGTGATTCATTAATTAAGTTCTTTCTTCATTCTCTATTCTGTATTGTATGATCTTTTCAACTGTAGGTTGAATTAAAGACATGTTATAAAGTCAGACATTTGGCTATTCCACATTTATTAGTGTTTTTTTAGTGAGTGTTCTAAAATAGTAGGCGAAACAGGAAGCTGTAAATTGTTATGAAGAGAGGGTATGCCACAGATGCAGTTATAAGTATAAGATGCAATTGTAGCCGTTCTCTACAGTTTCCAGACTTATACAAGTTTATACAAAGGTTTCAGACTGTGTAAGCAAGAAACTCTACAGTCACTCAGTTTTTTGTTGTTGTTGTTGTTGTTGTTGTTGTTGAGGAAAACACATTTTCCTAAACCCCTGCTTACAACAGGATATTGAAGCAAAATGTTGTATAATAGATACAGTTGTGTATCTGTTATTACACACTCTGAATGATGCCAAATCAAACTTGCATTACTCAGTGTACATACAGATTAAGTCCGGCCTGTTTTCAGAAAAGGGAAGAGTAACTAGAAGAGTAACAAGTGAACAATGTGACATTTAATCATTGGTAGCTTTTATTATCCTGCTAATGACTACATCTTAGTCTCATAGATGATGACTTGAGTTGTATAAATTGTGCTGAATATATATTTTTCAGCCATAACATTAAAACCACTTGCCTAATATTGTGTAGGTCCCCCTTGTTCCACCAAAACAGCTCTGACCCGTCGAGACATGGACTCCACAAGACCTCTGAAGATGTGCTGTGGTATCTGGCACCAAGATGTTAGCAGAAGATCTTGTAGGTCCTGTAATTTGCTAGGTGGAGCCTCTATGGATTGGACTGGTTTGTCCAGTACATCCCACAGATGATTGATCAGATTGAGATCTGGGAAATCTGGAGGACATGTCAAAACCCTGAACTCTTTGTCATGTTCCTCAAACAATTCCTGAACAAGTTTTGCAGTGTGGCAGGGCTCATTATCTTGCTGAAAGAGGCCACACCATTAGGGAATACCATTGCCATGAAGCGGTGTACTTGGTCTGCAACAATGTTTAGGTAGGTGGTATGTGCCAATGTAACATCCACGTGAATGCCAGGACCCAAGGTTTTCCAGCATAACTTTGTCCAGAGCATCACACTTCGTCAGCCAGCTTGCCTTCTTCCCATAGTGCATCCTGGTGCCATCTCTTCCCCACGTAAGCGACACACATGCACCCAGCCATCCACATGGTGTAAAAGAAAACGTGATTCATCAGACCAGGCCACCTTCTTCCATTGCTCCATGGTCAAGTTCTGATGCTCACATGCCCATTGTAGGCGCTTTGGGCAATGGACCGGGGTCAGCATGGAAGCTGTTATGTGCTGTGTGTTCTGCCACCTTTCTATCATAGCAACATTAACTTTTTTCACTAATTTGTGCTACAGTATCTCTGTGGGACCGGACCAGACTGGCTAGCCTCCCCACTCCCCACGTGCATCAGTGAGGCTTGGGTGCCCATGACCCTGTCGCTGGTTCACCGGTTGTCCTTCCCTGGACCACTGCAAACTGGGAACTGGGAACACCCAGGGGTGCCGCTAAGGTTTCTGGGCCCCCTGGCTAATTAGTACTCCGGGCTCAAGCGCCCACCCTCCAATGATCTTTTCTTGCCACGTGTAAAAACAATCAATATCAATAAGCATAACAATTATTGCATATTCAGTAAGAGACTATAAAGAACTAAATTTTAACAGTTTATTAAATTAACTAAAATTATGCATTTATAACTGTATACAAATAACTATATATACAGTACAAGTAATTAACACCATTGTACTTTCTCTCTCGTACACAGATACTATAGAAACTCTGTCTGGATGTCTTTATAAGCTGTCGACTTTTAATTTCATATTCCCCAAGTACCAAGAACAATGAACTTTATTATTATTATTATTATTATTATTATTATTATTGTTATTATTATTATTATTGTTGTTGTTGTTATTAATATTAATAAGTGATTAATAAGTTTCACACACCAGCAGCTCCAGAAAGAAATGTAGAAATTACCTAAAATAGTGACAGGATCATTGAATCGGTGAGTTGAACTTGAGAATCAAAACGGTTCTATTAGTGAATGAATCATTCAGACTGGTTTTATCAACAGGATTCTCCAATTCATTGAAATGAACCGACTCAAACAAACGATTCACTCACGAATCTGACATCATTACAACACTTCTCTCATAAACTCACTCAGGACAATTAAAGCAGATTTATATGATTACATTCAATTTCGATCGATTCCTCACAGAAAGGTTTCAGAAAGTTTGAATATATACAACACTGGACTAGTTTTATTGTCACTTGGTGCTTTTCCGTCCTTTTTTAAGCTCAATGCTCCATTACTATTGCACGATTGCATGGAAAAACACATTCTTGGAAATATTGTGTTCCAACTTCCAAGGATAAACATCGGGGTGAGTAACTGATCGAATTTCTATTTAATGTTAATTATAACAGCTTCATACGGGCTAGCTCCAGAATCATACCACAAAACAGGGAACATAAATCACCTTATTTTTTGAAAAGCTGTCTTCCCTGTCTTGCTCTCTCTTTTTTTTCCATGTTTTTCTTTCCTGTTTTGGTATCCCGATTTTGTCTGCGCCGTCTCTTGCCATCTACCTGATGCGTGTAATGACTCACAACTGTGAAGTGCCGCGTTTCTGAATAATCCGTGAACGTCTTAAGGGGACACACACATGCACTTGGCACAGTCTGAGGGCATTCGTTATAGCGTGCTTCTTAATAGATTATTGTGCAAAGAGGTCATTTAAATTCCAAAATCATACAGGAACACCCCATAAGACCTGCCATTTTGGAGATGCTCTGACCTGGTCATCTAGCCATCACAATTTGGCCCTTGTCAAAGTCACTCCGATCCTTACGCTTGTCCATTTTTCCTGCTTCGAACAAATCAACTTTGAGAACTAACTGTTCACTTGCTGTCTAATATATCCCACCACTTGACAGGTGCCATTGTAACGAGATAATCAATGTTATTCACTTCACCTGTCATTAGTAGTTTTAATGTTATGGCTGATCGGTGTATTAATAGAGATTTTGTTCGAAATAAAATGTCCAAAATACCATGCTATATATTTTTATATTGTACATTTATTTTGTGTGTTTTTACACAGCTGCCAATTTTTATAATCGCATCAATTCAATGTACCGTATAGGAGTAAGGATCCATTATACCATTATAGTACATATGTTAACATTTCATATTGCATGTAAAGGTAATGTGTTTGTATGTGTATTTGTTTTTTAGGGGAACAAGGACACGTCTTCAGGAGATGGCTAAATTTGAGGATGTGTGTCCAACTGCCCAGTCTCCTATTGCCCTATTTGCTTCGCAGGGTTTAGACATTACTCAAAACAAAGACCGGGGCGTGTGCAAGGCTAGTAAAACTGTATTATATCACTATCACTCTTTCTGTCCATCTCAGTCAGGATTTCTCAACTGACATAATATTTTCATTGTGCCGGAATGATGACTCAGCCTCTAAGAAATGAACTGAGAAAATCTTTTTTTTTTAATTTGGAAGTTTTTTTTTTTTTTTTTACATGAATTTGAACGTAATGACTGTATGTAGATTGTTGCTGATAGTAATACTGATAAACATCCACCACAAGTATGTCGGTTGCTTGTAGCTTTTCTCATTTGTAAGTCGCTTTGGATAAAAGCGTCTGCTAAGTGAATAAATGTAATGTAAATGTTTGGGAATTTATAGAATTGTTGTCTAAGCCTTGATATTTATCCACATGAACTGTGCTATTTAACCAATGTGAATTATGCATTTAATGTAGAGTGATACATTGTGATGGGTGTGTTGGTGGTAGAATGCATAATTAAAGCATTATTTATTATTATTATTATTATTATTATTTTTTTTACATATTATTTAACCATTCAATATTTTCCAGTCAATTTTGGAAAAAAGATTATTTGAATTTAACATCCCTTCATCCCAACTTTTGAAAAGTAAGAAATATAGAGAATTGTTTTAACTGAAACCTCCGATACAAATCTGTATAATAAAAAAAAAAAAACATGGATGAAAAATAAATAGTGATGAAATATCTCTATCCAAAATGTCAGTTTCCTCTACAGCAGTTAAGCGAACACAATGACTTATTTTCAGGCATCAGATTTTACCTTGCTGGTTCAGCTAAAGTGTTCAGTTCTGAATTACCAGATTTCTTAAATGAACATTGATAATGATGAGAACATTGATAATGGAGACTCTCTTTTATAATCTCCATAGATTGTGAAGCGGCATGGTACAGAGGAAGAGAGGCCTATGATTGGGGACAAGGTGCATGTCCACTACACTGGAAAATTGCTTAATGGGAAGAAGTTTGACTCCAGTTTTGACCATAAGAAGCCTTTTGTCTTCAATGTAGGCAAAGGTATTGCAATTATATTGAGCAATTTCTCTTAAATTAACTAGGTAATAATTTAGCTATGATATTGTTTGTGTGTGTGTGTGTGTGTGTGTGTGTGTGTGTGTTTTTAAAATACTTGTAGCAACAAGGATTTAAAAATCCCAAACAGGCAATTATAGTCATAACCATATAATTATAAGCATAAACCATAAATTGCCCAAAATATAAGTTACTGGTTAGACACGAGCCTTTATCCAGCTTTTTTTCTCTTTTTCCACAAATGTGACTGACACTACTGTGAAGTAGTAGAGACATTTCAACTGAGATGTTGAAATGTTTACATCAGTGTTAAATTCACTGTTAAAATACTGGTTTGTGTCCATCTATATATGAATTGCATATTAATAATGTAGAGAACTAGCCTACCTCAATGTCATTGCATGTTTCTGGTTAATACCTGTGGGAATTGGATGTTCTCTTTGTTCTGGGAAACTAGGCCTATTCCTCTTCCTTTTTTGTACTTTTGTAGTTTATTTTGTAACACCTACACATTTGTACTAGGCAAATGTTGAAATTTCTGAAATTGAAAGGCAACGCACTTAGTCATGCATGTCACGTAGAACCTTGTATTATTATGCCATAAGTAGTTTCTCCCATATTAAACGATGCTGATTGCATACCATGTTCTACTTGTTTCAGCTGCACCTCCCTGGACTGCATTTATATGCCCAAGTGCAAGTTTGTTTTACATGTTCATTCTGTGAAAGGAGCATTGTGTATGGGTACAAGACATGTCTAGAACTCTAAGTTAGGTGTTTGATTGTAAATTTTGACTGTTTATTGGTTTTATGTTGTCTGTTTGTAACTGTGAAATGATTTGCTACTGCCTATCTTGGCCAGGACGCTCTTGAAAAAAGCAATTTGTAATTTTAAGAGCCTTTCCTGGTTAAAAAATAAAATAAACTAATGGCACACAGGAATGTCTTTATTGCATTTTTTATGATGGCATTAGGGCCATCAGATAGCATTAGATATTGAAGATGTCCTCTCTATTGCTGTCTTAAAGGTCAGGTGATCAAAGCATGGGATATTGGTGTGTGCTCCATGAAGAAAGGAGAGGTGTGTCTTCTGATGTGTAAGCCAGAATATGCCTATGGCTCTGTTGGCAGCCCCCCAAAGATCCCTCCAAACTCTACACTATTGTTTGAGGTGGGCATTTTGTACAGAAAGACTTTTCTTTGTATTCATGCTTTTCAATGTGGTTAGACAGGATGAGATTTATTACATATTATCACCACCAGAAAAAAAGTTCTCTAGAAGACAAGTAGTTGGCTAATATATTCCCTCTGCTTGCTTTTCAGGTAGAGCTCTTGAGTTTTAGAGGGGAGGAACTTACAGAGGATAGTGGAATCTTAAGGAGAATTAAGGTCAAAGGTGAAGGCTACAGCAATCCCAATGATGGAGCAACAGTTCATGGTATATATTTCATTAGAATGCTGGAATTCTTGATTTTAGGGATGCACCGAATGTTCGGCGGCCGAAATAAGCGAAAAAGGCAGAATAAATTTGAACGAACAATGACGTGTTTGATGACGCGACCAAATAGCCTAGCAACCAGAGTGCGACGCGCGAATGTCACGACCTCCACTTCTGGCAGCGTGCTCGGGGAGAAGAGCGGGCGCGTGCGTGCATGAGTGCTCAGCGAGCGCATGCTCTTCGGATGTTGACAACCGTGACATTGTTTACTCTGGACACGTGCGTTTGTTTTGTTTCTGTTCCGGAGTATCCTGTCACGTCGCGAGATGTAAGGGAGTAGAGTACGGAAGCAGGTAAAGACGTATTTATTTAAGGGCAGGCAGACAAATCCAAATCGTAATCCAAAAAACGTAGTCAAGACAGGCAAAGGGTCGGGCGATCGGCAAACAGGCATAAACGGGGCAAAGCAGGAATCAAAGTCGCGGTCACAGAAAAGAGAGTCAAAACACAAAACAAGAAACATGAACTAGTACTATGGACTGGGAGCGGAAAAACCAGCGGGGACTAAATGAACTAATCTATAGTTTAAACTAACTAAATCTATCAAGGAACATAACATTAACAACATATCTAACTATACTATATCCACTATAATACTCCGCGAGGTGTACAGGGATGTGAGCGGTGTATATCCCCAATATAATCAGTCGTATAGAACCCAATAGAACCATTTTCTGCACTCTTGTCAATGCACTTTTTAATGCTCTTTGTTGTTGTAGGCTACAGAGTGTTCCATTCTTTCAGCAGTCAGTTATAAGCCTAACGTAGGCTATTCAAGGGGGGCTCAAAGATGACCACATCAAAATATTTTTATTTTACTCATTTATTTATTTAAAGTTATATTGTGCCTTGTTGGTAGCCTAAGCCTGCTGGAATGAAAAAAACATGTTCAGTGTTAAATAAATATTTTGAAATTGTAGTTTTTGGAATTGATT
Organism: Ictalurus furcatus; assembly: GCF_023375685.1. NCBI lineage: Eukaryota > Metazoa > Chordata > Actinopteri > Siluriformes > Ictaluridae > Ictalurus > Ictalurus furcatus. Next base: position 24,842,532 of record NC_071265.1, on the reverse strand, counting down.
TTTTCTTTGAAAAGCAAGACAAAATAGTAAAGAATTTTCATTTCGGTGCATCCCTACTTGATTTATGTATTTTTGGATGTGTGACAAACCTGTACATTTTTTTTGTGTGCTACAGTACACTTGGAGGGAAGGTGTTGTGGCCGTTTGTTTGATTCACGGGATGCCACATTTGTGGTGGGAGAATCTGAGGACATGGGTGTTCCTCTGGGAGTGGATCGGGCCATGGAGAAGATGCAGAAAGGGGAATGCTGTCTATTATACTTAAATCCCAAGTAGGTTCCAAAAATGGTGGTTCACCTCAGGTCCTCATGATTGCAACCAGAATTCTAATGATTATATTATATTATATTATATTACATTAGATTAGATTAGATTATAATACAACTGCAAATTGATAAAAAGGCACACATGATTATACCACAATATACTGTTCATCATACATTAAAATGACTATACATGCTGCTGTGAAAATGGCTATACAGTGTATGCTGCTCATACTAAAATGTTTTAGAAATTAAACCAAAATCTAAGATAAAACAAAGGCAACCTGAGTAAACACAATATAGAGGTTTTAGATGAAAATGTTATTTATGGAAGCAAAATAGTTATCCAATACCAACTGGGCCTGTGTGAATTAATTACCCAATTACCCAAATTAACTAATTAACTAATTACCCAAATCTGTGAATTGTGGTTCAGCTGGACTAGTCACAACCAGGCCTGATTACTGCAAACCCTGTTCAATCAAAACAACACTTAAATAGAACTTTATCAACAACATGAAGTATATTAAAAGGTCTTAACCACTAACACATCATTCCAAAGTTGAAAGAAATTCCAGAAATTATGAGGAAGAAGGTGATTGAAATACCTAATTCTGGGAAGGGCTAAAAAGCTATGTCCAAGGCTTTGGGACTCCAAAGAACCACAGTGAGAGCCATTACAGTAGGCACAGTAGTGAAGCTTCCCAGAAGTGAAGGACCTTCCAAAATTCCTCAAAGAGCACAACAACTACTCATCCAGGAAGTCACAAAAGACCCAAGGACAACATCAAAGGACCTACAGGCCTCTCTTTCAACAATGAAGGTTACTGTTCATGACTCCGCTATCAGAAAGACACTGGGCAAAAATGGCATCCATGGAAGAGTGTTGAGGTGAAAAGCACTGTTAACCCAGAAGAACATTAAGGCTGGTCTGCATTTTTCCAAAACACACCTTGATAATACTCAAACATTTTGGGAGAATATTCTGTGGACTTATGAGTCGAAAGTGGAACTGTTTGGAAGACAGGGGTCCCGTTACATCTGGCATAAACCAAACACAGAATTCCTATGGTCAAGCATGGTGGTGGAAGTGTGATGGTGTGGGGATGCAAGGCAACTTGCAATAATTGAGGGAAACATGAATTCTGCTCTTTACCAGAAAATCCTAAAGGAGAATGTCCGGTCTTCAGTCCGTAAGTTGAAACTCGAGCACAGCTGGTTTATGCAAGACAATGATCCATAGGAGTAAGTCCAAGTCCTAGAAGTAAGTGAAAGTCTGATCTCCAGTTATCAGACGCATTTGGTTGCAGTTGTTGCTGCTAAAGGTGGCACAAACAGATTTAAGGGGACAATTAGTTTTTCACATGGGTGATAGGTGTTGGATAACTTTTCAATAAAAAAGACAAATAAATAAAAACTGTATTGTGTGTTTACTCCGGTTACCTTTATTTTATTTTGTATTTCGTTTTAGGATCTAAAACTATATAGTATGAGATATATGGGCACACGTGATTATATTACAATATGCTGTTCATCATACATTGAAATGGTTATTTATATTATGCAATATATTACAGTACATCCGGAAAGTATTCACAGCGCTTCACTTTTTCCACATTTTGTTATGTTATAGCCTTATTCCAAAATGGGTTAAAGTCATTATTTTCCTCAAAATTCTACAAACAATACCCCATAATGACACCATGAAAGAAGTTTGTTTGAAATCTTTGCAAATTTATTAAAAATAAAAAACAAAAAAAGCACATGTACATAAGTATTCACAGCCTTTGCTGAATACTTTGTTGAAGCACCTTTGGCACCAATTACAGCCTCAAGTCTTTTTGAGTATGATGCTACAAGCTTGGCACACCTATTTTTGGGCAGTTTCTCCCATTCTTCTTTGCAGGACCTCTCAAGCTCCATCAGGTTGGATGGGGAGCGCCGGTGCACAGCCATTTTCAGATCTCTCCAGAGATGTTCAATCGGGTTCAAGTCTGGGCTCTGGCTGGGCCACTCAAGGACATTCACAGAGTTGTCCTGTAGCCACTCCTTTGTTATCTTGGCTGTGTGCTTAGGGTCGTTGTCCTGTTGGAAGATGAACCTTCGCCCCAGTCTGAGGTCCAGAGTGCTCTGGAGCAGGTTTTCATCAAGGAGGTCTCTGTACATTGCTGCATTCATCTTTCCCTTGATCCTGACAAGTCTCCCAGTTCCTGCCACTGAAAAACATCCCCGCAGCATGATGCTGCCTCCACCATGCTTCACTGTAGGGATGGTATTGGCCAGGAATCAGGTGTTCAAGATTGGGTGCCAGTGATTAGAACCTGCTTAGGGAGTGCAGGTGGAACCTGTCTTATGTAAACCTATCACATCCAGTGTCTGGTGTTCCCTTTGCTATTGAGGTGTGTGGTGTCATCTTGCCAAGATCTAAAGAGTTCTGTAAAGTCTTCAGAAAAAAAGGTTGTGAATGCCTATAAGCCTGGCAAGGGATTTAAAAAGATCTCCAAATTATTTGAAACACATCATGGCAGAAATGTTATGGTTTGGATTTGCTTCGCTGCCTCAGGGAATGGACAGCTTGCATTCATTGATTCAGCTATGAATTCTGCATCATATCAAAGCGTGCTTGAAGATAATGTGAGGCCATCTGTCCAAAAGGTGAAGCTGAAACGAAAGTGGACCTCTCAACAGGATAATGATCTCAAGCACACTACCACACTGTTGTGTATTTGCACTTTATGTACTCTTGCGTGTTCAGTGTTGCACCATGGTCCTAAAGAAACATCATTTTGTTCCAATGTATACAAGCTATATAGAGGAATGACAGTAAAAACCCACTTGATTTGACTTGAAATCCACCAAGGAATGACTCAAAAAGAAGAAATGGCGGGTTATGGAATGGCCTAGTCAAAGACCAGATTTGAATTCCACTGAAATGTTGGGGGGGACAGGCAAGGACAAGGACAGGCAGTACATGCCAGAAGACTGTCAAACATCTTGCAACTGAAAGAATATTGCATGGAAGAGTGGTCAAAAATTCCAGCAAGCCAATGTCAGAGACTGGTGGACAATTATGCAAAACTCCTACAAGAAGTTATTTCTGCTAAAGGGGGCAATACTAGCTTCTGAGGCCAAGGGTGTACTTACTTTTTCCACAGAAGAATATCATATCTATTGCTATTTCTGTTGAATAAATTACTGAAAAAGCTAATTTTCCTTTGTACAAGTATATCAACTTCATTAATAGGCACTGTTTCAAAGAGGATCAAGTGTTAGCTTGTACAAATATCTTAAAAAAAAAAAAAGCCAACAATTTCCATCGGGTGTACTTATTTTTTCACATGACTGCATATTGTAATATTATAATGTGTGCCTTTTTATCTGTTTGTAGTTGTTGCAGTGTTGACATGATGTGTATTGTATTTTGCAGATATGGCTATGGTAAAGAAGGAAAACCAGAATTGGACATTGGACCAAATGCAGAACTTTTGTATGAAGTGACGCTCAAAGATTTTCAAAAGGTGAGGCCTTGAGCCTAATACCTCCTATTTAGGTTATTTATCGAAAGTTTAATAAGTTCATATCAATAGCAACTTGAATAATGTATAAAGTTACTTGCAAATTAATCCAACAGAGCTTTAGCTAAACTTACATTTACATTTACATTTATTCATTTAGCAGACTCTTTTATCCAAAGCGACTTACAAATGAGAAAATACAAGCTTATATCATAGGAGTTTGCATGTAAGCAAATATAAATTTAGATCAAATTCCAGGACCTCAATTTGTACCAGTATGGAATTAAAATCGTTATTTAATATAGAACAATAGCAGTGTTCTGGGGCAATCAAAGAGAAACCACTCCCTCAGTGTTCATAGAACAAAGGTTTAGCAAGCTGACATTTTCTCCTCAGGCCAAAGAATCCTGGGAAATGGACTTGAGCGAGAAACTAGAACAAGCAGTTTTGGTCAAACAGAAAGGAACACAGTACTTCAAGGTGAGAAGTCTGTTTTTTAAACACCTTTGTTTACTGTGTGTGTGGCAGCTGTATGTGTCCAGCGGATAATGTAGCAGTCGCTGTTTGGCTTTAAATACGCAGATAATTAAGAGCCTATGATTGGATCATTATTGCAGTGATTAATATATTTCAGCTAGCAACAGTTCTTTTAAGTGATGCAGAGTGTAGCTTCTCATTTCCTAAACAGCCAATCCTGAAGACGTATCCCATGGTCGTAAAAAAGATGCTACTGTGTTTCAGAAGGGGCAAAAATATTGGTCTGCAACAAGCAAAGAAAACAACTAAAGAGACTGCTGAAATCCTGTAAGGAGATTGGTGACCTTGAGAAAGAAATGTGGTTGGAAATATGAATGTTCCAAATCTTGAATGATCGTGATCGAAGATCTTTAAAATACTTGGCCAAGTCACATCGTAAAAAATCAACAGTAGAACTCATGGCTATGTTTAATAGTGAAAGTAAGAGCATTTCCACATGTACAATGCGACGAGAACTTACAGGACTGGGACTAAACCGCTGTGTGGCCTAATCAGTGTGAGGCTAATCAGATAAGAACGACTTCAATATGTTAGGGAGCATAAAGATTTCACTGTGAAGCAATGGAAAAAGCTCACGTGGTCTGATGAGTCCAAATTTACCCTATTCCAGGGGTGTCCAATCTTATCCAGAAAGGGCCGGTGTGGGTGCAGGTTTTCATTCCAACCAATTAGAAGCCACACCTGAGTCTATTGAAAGCCAAGATCAACTGATTAAACAGGTGGAATCAGGTGTGGCTCCTGCTTGGTTGGAATGTAAACCTGCACCCACACCGGCGACGGGTGCATCAGGGTAAGAAGGGAAGCACATGAAGCGATGCACCCATCATGCATAATGCCTACTGTACAAGCCTCTGGAGACAGTGTTATGATCTGGGGTTGCTTCAGTTGGTCAGGTCTAGGCCCAGCAACATTATGCGGCAATAAAATGAAGTTAGCTGAGTTCCTGAATGTACTGAATGACCAGTTTATCCCATTAATGGATTTTTTTCTTCCCTGATCACACAGGCATATTTCTGGATGACAATGCCAAGGTTCATCGTGCCAGGGCTCAAATTGTGAAAGAGTGGTTCAGGGAGCATGAGGAATCATTTTCACACATGAATTGGCCACCAGTCTTGACCTTAACCCCATTGAAAGTCTTTGGGATATGCTGGAGAAGACTTTATGGAGTGGTTCGACTCTCCCATCCTCAATACGATCTCAGCCAAAATTTAATGCGACTCTGAATATAAAAAATGTTGTCACATTGCACAAGGTTGTCGAAACAATGCCATGATGAATGCGCGCTGTAATCAAATTTAAAGGTGGTGCAATTAAATTTTAGAATGTGCGACTTTTTTTTTTGCCAGGCAGTGAAATAATATATATATATGTGTGTGTGTGTGTGTGTGTGTGTGTGTGTGTGTGTGTGCGCGCGTGTGTGCACGTGCGTGTGTGCGTGCATGTGGTTCTTTTCCATAACAGCAGCTCTCAAAGTGCCAGCTTTAATTTCAATCACTGGTTTACATTAATGCAGTGGTTTTTATATTAACCACATAATCTAAGGCTAATAGAAAATGCATAAAAATGTGTTATTTCACAAAGAAAAAGTATATTTGTTGATATGGTGAGACTTTCTGTACCGGGATGTTTATTCAACATTTATGGGAGGAGTCTCCACTGTCAGTGCTTTGTAATCATCATTAAGAAGCTTTGCGCCAGGCCACAAAACACTACACCATCAATGATTGTTTACCTATAACAGCATGTCCCATCGTGTTTTATTCCTTAATTACTCTACATGGGCTACATAAGTGTTGATCTGGCCTATCATGCAACTCTACTTAAAAATGTGCTCGAATGTAAACTTGATATTTATCAATAAATGATCAAGTCATGAGTCATGGATTCACTATATTAATTATGCTTGAGTATGAATTTTAGATTTGTAGCAATATCACTGTATAATGTATAAGCATGTCACTGTGGCATTTGAACAAATTGTGATGACTGTGAATATGCCTACGTTGTTGTTTCAGGCTGGACGATACTACCAGGCTATCATTCAGTATCAGCGTATTGTAACGTGGTTGGAGATGGAGTGCGGAGCTGGAAAGGAGCAACAACAGTCTATTCAAGCAATCCTGCTTGTTGCCCATTTAAACCTGGCTCTGTGTTTCCTACGGCTGCGGGAATACTCTCAAGCTGTGGATAACTGCAACAAGGTATAGCACTGGATAGCCCTCTATACATACCTCAACATCAGAGTAGCTGCACAATGAAGACTTAACCATAACAGTTTGTGAATGTGTACTGTTTGAACTGCTTTGGTCTTTGCTAGGTGGTGGAGCTGGACTCTGCGAATGAGAAAGCACTCTATCGGCGCGGTGAGGCTCGTCTGTTGAGGAATGAATTCAGTCTGGCTCTAGTGGACTTCCGACAAGTTCTGCAGGTCAATCCCACCAACCGTGCAGCCCGTTGCCAGATTGCTGTCTGCCAACGCAAAATACGTGAACACCATGAGCGTGATAAAAAGATCTACGCCAACATGTTCCAGAGGTTTGCTGAACATGATGCGAAGGTACAGAAACTGTCACGATCTCCATTTCTTTATAACGTGTCACAGAGCTGTTAAAATGTATAGTTAAGTTCAGTTATTTTGCTGCTCACTTCTATTGAAATTAAATAGTAAGCAAATAATTTCAGCTACAACAACCAAGCTCAAACCTTTTAAAATTATGTGTCTGAAAAGTACAAGACCATTTAAAATAACACTAAAGATCCTTGATTTGAAAAAAAAACAAAAAACAACTGGCTCCAGTGTAAGCACTGTAAAACTCAACATCATGCTTAGATATCTTTAAATCTTTAAATGATAATGGGACTAGAAATATTTTTCGGAATAGTCATGAAGTAATATGTTTGTGCTGCTGCAGGTGAGCCGATTAAAAAGGAGTAAAGATGAACGTGGCGTGCTAGATCAAAACTGCAAGGCTGTGAAGAAGCCACGGAGGAGTCAGGATGGCACCTAATACAGCTCATCCTGTGATGCCTGTAAGGCTGTGCAGTTGCAAGCTGGTTCTGACCATATGTACTTTGTGCTGAGTGCAGTACCGATATGCATGGCCAGCCCCTTTTCACACACCATGACATGACTGCTATCTCTCAGAACCCAAAAGATGAAGGCTTGGACAAGATTAGGCATAAGAGCAAGGGGCTCTGAAGAGGCTATAAACTCAAATGACATTCCGACAGACAATGCACACATGACCACTGGTATTCAGCATCTAACCTCCATCACATACAGCGTGATCCAAAAGTCTAAGACCACACTGAAAATCTGGACTTTTTCAAAATTTAAAACGTACAACGTTAATGTTCAATATCATGAATATTTAATATTAAAACACTACTTCTAAGTCCCTATTTAAATGTAAGCAAATTTGTGATATTGACCACGTTAACTGCTTTGTATAAAAGGTCGGATTTTCCTCATGTCTAATCTCTTCTATTGAAGCATGTGTTCAGAAAACACTCCATTGAATTTGATTTAAAATGGATTCTAAGTTTTTGCACAAACTTGTGCCATGCCAGCTCCAGTGCACACTGTCAATAAAGCAAAAAGGGGACATATACATAGACAATACCAAGAAACTCTGAAATTCATGTCAGTATTCCAAAGACTGTACTTTTCACTCAAGTTGTTGTCAGTAATATAATTTGTAGTGAAAATTGTTGCATTGAATTAATCTGAATACAAAATAGAAGCATTTTCACTAGTGCTCTCAGACTTTTGGACTCCACTGTACATCTGAACCTCACAAGGCATTTGTATAATGTAAAGATTCAATGATAAGTATAAAAGTTGGTACTGTATAATGTGTATTCCACAATGTGGTAACACATTAGTGGCTTGGAATGATTTCAATATTAGTCTGGAGATGTTGTGGGGAGGTTTGTCAGCATGTTTGTGTTTAGACAAATAACTGCTTTGGATAGCTGGATTCAAATACGGTACTGCCTGTTTAGCCAGCTTTATCTTTCCTAAGCAGTGGACACAAAATGCAGCCTTCCCTGTGGGAACATGGACTAGTGACTATCTGGCCAACTGAAAGGCCTTTAACCATGTTTTTTTTTTGTTGTTGTTTTTTTTTGTTTTTTTGCACACTCCCTATTGGATGAATAAAATGTCTGAAAGTCTCCATGCTTTGAATCTCTATGTCTGGCATCTCCTGGTGTCAGGTGTCAATCAGGATCTTGGACTGTATTCACAAAGAATCTTTTTAAGAGGGGAAATTCTTAAAAATGGGCATGTTAATTATAATATCGATACTTAACACAGTACCAGGCACCAGGCACATATGTACAGATCCACACATACTGTAGGGGCGTAGACAATCCACCTACCTGCATATTCACATTTTAGGGTTGGGAGGAAACCACACAGACAGTAACCCCTGGCTCAGGATCAAACTGGGGACCTTGGAGCTGTGATGCTGCAACTATATATGTTCAACACCACTATGCCACCGTTGTAAGATAACTCTTAGTCAATAGAGGGCAGTAACTCCACAATCCGGAGAAAAAATGTTTAGTCAGTAGAGGGCAGTATCTCCACAATCTGGAGAAAAATACTGGCTGTCATGCAAATGTCTCCTCAAGCAAATTCAGACAACTGCAGACTTCCTCATTTCTATTCTATTTTTCCCCCCCTTTTTATTAGATTTTTCTCATTTTTAATGAAACAGTTATCTTGGAAATATTTTTTGACAATATTATCTTTAATATTAATATCACTATTGAATGAGAAATTTCTGAGACTACTTTTTGTATATTGCAGCCTTTTAAAGTGCTTTTTTTTGTCCATTAATTTAGGCACTACTGTTAAATTAACACAGTGTTGATAAAACCTCAAACAGAATACTCAATATTAAAACTGCTTTCTAGCTGATGAAGAATCATTATCACAGCATTTGCATGGTATGATATACTGCCTACTGTCAAGCTTATCAAACGACAAAAGCATATCTTTTGGACTCTTAAAACAAGTTATAAATTGTTGGAGAATAAAGTACCTTTTATTACATAACAGTGTTACCATATACACCATACTACATGAAAGACAGTTTAATGTAATGCACTGGAGATATCGGCAGGGCCCATATGCATAAAGCCATGCAGAGTACAATTTTAGTCTTAAGTGTGAAACATTTAAGAATAAGTGTGATTTCGAAAGGTTCCTAAATGATAAGTCTAGGTCTCAGCTCCTAAATTATTTAAGAGTGCTGGAGAGGTATCCTAACCTAGTTAGGAGTAACAAGATGGCAGCAGAGAGGTGGAGACCAGATACTTTCCAACAAAGAAAAAATTATGATGACAGGGAGTTGATAAAACGATACAGGCTTCATCGTAAAGGTATTCTTTTTGTTACTGACCTAGTAAGAAATTCAATAACTTCTCGCACTCTACGAAACAACGCTCGAAATGAAAGTAATAATGACTCTGCATTTTTTGGTGACTGGAAAAATGCAGCAGTGCACCAGAGATGACTTGGGCCCTTCACAGTCCACAATAAGCAGGATCTTAAATACAACTATTGCACTAACCACACCAAACATGATAAGGCAGTTATTGACTTCAATACGGCATCATACGGCAAAAGCAAACTATTTTTATGAGGATTGTTGGCTTCCCCGGAGATGTTGGCGCCATAGATGGAACTCATGTTCGCATCACTGCTCCAACTGTAGATGAGGAGACATACATGAATAGAAAAGGATTCCACAACATCAATGTCCAAGTTGTGTTTGATGCCAAATACAAGATTCTGGATCTTGTGTTTTGTTTCGATTTTTATAAAATTTTATCTGCACTTGCATCTGTCTTCGCCTCCATCACCTGACACCAACTTACATTTTGGGTGAGTAAAACTGGTTGACAATAAAGAACAATGTACAAATTTGTCATCACAACATTTTATTGACACAAAACACACGTACAATCATTGAGCATTCTTTAATCTGTTCAGTTGTGTGTAATAGTGTTTGGGTAAATTACTCAAAAAAGTAATCCACTACAGATTACTAATTACTACTTTAAAATTGTAATCTGATTACATTACTGATTACTGCGTGTAAAAAGTAATCAGATTATTAATTACTTTACCTTCATGTTACTTTCAAAACCTATCAAACCTACAAAAATACACTACAAAGTGAAACTCATAGTTCTTTCAGTCATTTTAACACACAGTGTATGACATGATCAGAAAAAGTTGGATTTATCATAAAACTTGCCTGGGGTGTTGTCACTGTTTGTAGGACTACCAGACGGATAAAATAGAAAACTTTTCTAACTAGGCTAGTTTGGTGTCACTAGCCAAAGGGAGACACAACTAAGCTATCATTGTATGGGTTTAACTGCTACAGTGCCATGCAAAGTACGTTATCTTTCCTTATGCTCTGCTCATATCATGTTCACGTAAACTGGAACTCATATAAACATTTACATACCTTGTTTTCCTTCTCAGCATCAGAGGATGTTACTGTTTCAGATTCAACTCCTTCACTGGTCTAAAAAAACAGTCCTCACACTGACTGTAAGCTAGCGTTGGCAGAAGTGAGAGACTGTCAGTCAATAAGACACAAGTGCTTCCATGTATTTTCCTGTAAACCCTGTCTGATTGGTCTAACCTCCATCCGTTCACTGAAGATATAAAGTTCCAGGTGGTCTTCTTTTACCGAAGTTCAGTTACGTAGTGACAAACCGCTCCAAGTGGAGAATTATTCGGGGCTAAAGAAAAAAATAAACGTGATTTATTTTAAAAATACATTTTACTTAATACTGTTTTCTTAACAATAAATTTGTAACACAAATAACAATGTTACTGACATCAGTTACTTTGTAACACATTACACCCAACTCTGGTAATACTCACTTTGCCCTTCCAGCAACTTCATTTGTAATTTGAGCTTTTTTGTTTTAAGAGACTCAATGTCATCCAGAGGGGCTGTGTTCTGTGCAAACCCTGTCTTGTAAGACAGAAGGCTCATAAAACAGTGCAAATGTGTTTATTCAATCTAATGTATTTATTTCATGTCCATAGATTAAAGTAACCAATGTCACGTTATATATATATATATATATATAAAAAAAAGCAAACATATTACACATACTATTTTCTTCATACCATCCTTGTAACGCCTTCAGTTTGAGCAGTGCAGGTCCTGGGGCATCTGCAATGCCACAAATGGATGGGTTAGCCATTCCCAATATCTCCTCAACTATCTCAGTGATCTCAGACAGTGTACATGGAGGGCCTCCACCTATTTGACACCAAGAATTAAGCTACTCACCACATGTAAACAACAACTTAATATAAAAAAAGGATGTTTAGTAAGCCTAAAATGAAATGTACCAGTGGTTTGTGTGCTTTTTGTATGCTGCAATTCCCTTGTGTACTGCTGCCAAAACATTGTACCAGCTTATCTGGCAATCCTCTGCAGAACATCTTGTCTGATGAAATGCTGCATTTACAGTGATTGCAATGTCAGGCCATGCATTTCTTTTTGTCTTTACTTGTTAAAGTTGGGCTGAATTGTCCTCTTATCATCTCCTTCCATTTAAGGACTGACTGCACTAGAAGAACACTATCTTCCTTGGATCAGTTTGGTTTTCTTTTTAAATCATTTTTAAAATTTTTATACGCAAGCAACTTCGATCTTTTTATATACAGCTGTGAGTGCATGTTAGAATTATTTATAGAATTCCTTAAATAGAATCACGTTTCATGTGCAGATGTGGCCAGAGCAATAAACTGTAATGTCTCTAATGTAAGACACCTAAAACAGTGCTACAGGGAGACAGGAAGGATAGCTGATCATCCTTGTAGTGGCAAACCACAGGTGAACATGTCCCGCCCCCCCCGCCAAATTATTATTTTTTCCCCATTATTTGCTTGAAATAAAAGCAGTTTAATGTGAGAGGACGTTTCTTATTTTTGCCGAGTATACAAAATACAAAAAACTCTGAATTTCATGTCAGTATTCCAAAGATTGTATTTTTCACTCAAGTTGTCAATAATATAATTTATAATGACAATTGTTGCATTAAATTAGAAAAGAAAGCAAATAGAAACATTTTCATTAGTTTTCTCAGACTTTTAGATTCACTGTACACATAGCAAGGCACTTATATAATGTGAAGATTTAATGATAAGAATACAAGTTGATATTGTGTAAGGTGTATTCCATAATGCTGTAAAACATTAGTAGCTTTGAATGAATCTGGACTGTTGGAGAATAAAAGTACCTTTAATAACATAACAGTGTTACCATATACACCATACTACAGTTTAATGCACCGCTACCTGATTTAGATCAATACAAAACTCTACAATAATGTAAAACTATAATATATTGCAGCATAGTAAAGTAAATAGCATAAGAACCATCATTACACAAAATCTGAATACTAAATGGACATCTAAACATGACTGACATTTAACATGTTAGCAATCATGTACATCACAATTTACAACAAATATTTATTAACACCACCTATTTTTTTCAAAAACATTTCTAAGATTGAATGTTTCAAAAATAATTCCATATGGTCATGTAGTTATAAAAAATTCCACACACATACATTTTAATATAGAAAAAAATAAAATAAAAGTCATCTTTCCAGTTAGAATGCATGGTGATGAATCACACTGGCCACCTTGTGTTACATTTCTCATGTGCTTTTAGATGAGCTACAAGGATGTGAACTAGGACAGTGAAATTTCCAATGTGCAATCAACAACAAAAGCGATCAACACCTAGCTAGACTTCTCACAATTCTATATTCTACTTCTATAATTTAAGATCAACAAAAGACATTTACAGTACACTTCTCAGCCTCCAGCACCAAACAATACTGCCTAAAATGTGTTCTTGTGCCATTATAAACAATATTTTTTAAAAAAAAAGTGTCATACAGTTCACACAATTTAGGGTGGATCTGGTGGCGCAGTGTGAGCTTTTCTCAATGGGCCACTGATTTCAATGCTTCCTACTTTGTGTAGGGTAAACTATAGTTCCAAAATGATTTGGTGTTATTTTGTGAAATTAGGATCAGAAGTTTCATCATCTGCATTGTATTGTTTGAAGTGGGGGCCATTTTCAAATCCTCAGTGTTTCTAAATCATATCCAGCTTCTGCATGTTCAAAAGTAATCTGATAATCCATCTTTCACAATATGGGACCTTTAAAGCTTACTTTGCATGATGCCAAATTGTACTGATGCTTTACGAGTTCTGAACAAGTAACATTTAAAAGTTGCATATCAATACACTGTATTATATAGTTATTCAATGATAAAATTGATCACACTCTGTTCATAAAATGAATAGCTATGCTGTTCTCTAAATTTGTAGACAATCAACATTTTTCAAATTATGACCCAAAACAGAGGAACAAGAAACTATATAAAAATGAGGTAAAACAACTTCTGAATTTGAATCTTTATGTGAGAAAACAATTCTCAATAAAGATTAGTAAGCACCATGATTGCCAAATATGGCTGGAATTCTTTTGTGAAATCAGTGCATTATCTGTCTGGAATTGTTGATTTATTACTGCAGATGTTCTGCTTTTTTTTTTTTTGCAACTGGTTATACAGATTCTTTGAACAAAGTGGAGTGTGGAAATCAAGTAGAACCAAGTTAGGATACAAAAGGCACTTTGAATCTCATTAATATTGCTATTTACTTTCCTGTCACTGAGTAGATGATTAAAGAGCTCTTAACTCTTACAGAGCAGAAGGTTTTGTTATAGGAACTTCAGATTTGTAAATGTAAATAAAAATGTACAGATATGTAGAGTACTTTTTGCAATTATAAACTGTGATCTGTAAATATAAAAGCTATTTTATATTTGTAAAAATCACATATTGTAAAGAAAAACAAAAATCTATAGTGAAAGATCATAATGCTAAGAAGTTTGTTAACTTTATTTTAACACTGATCTTATTATTAATGAATTAATGAGTATTTACCAAAACCCCTCTCAACCAGGATAGCATGTAAAGTAGTTCATTTACTAACAAGTAACTTGACTAAGTACTTCACGAGATACTTCTCTATTTGGATCTTGAGTGAAGTTCTAATTCAACAAGGGCATCATGCATACACATTCATATGCTCAACAACACACATTCTTTGCTACACTGTTTGATATCAAGATGAATTGTTTTCAACAAACGCAGCCCTAGTCAGCAAAATGCAGCACAATTTATGAAACATAATTTTTGAGAAACTGTTATCAGTAATAGGAGACAAATAGCAAAACATTGCTATCAAGAAGAGATGCCATGGCAATATACTTGAAACACACAAAAATACAGGTCCACAGTTTAAGGTGTACAATCTTTTAACTGGTTTTCATGTACTGCATGATTTCACTTTCAAATGTATATGTAATAAACGATATTGCTTTGTTTTGCCAAAGGAATGATTACAGTAAAAACAGTCATTCATTTTATAATGACTGAAGCCAAATAATCTTCTCCAATACGATTATTTGAGAATGTAAATCACATACTATGTGCTTATAATGGTCTTCTTCTCCTTCTGATACATTCTTATGACGTGTGCACTCACGCCTACCGACCCCTTATTGATTTTATTTGCAAAATGTACTCTACACAGTTACAAATAGTGATATCTACAATTCATGTTTCTTTTTTACAGACTGACAGTTACAATGATTAAAGTGTGCATATCTACACCAACTTCACAGCATTTCTAGTTGAGGAAAGGCCAAAGGCCAATATAAAAGTGCATTTTTGACATATGCATGGTTGACTTAACTATTGCCCTTTGTGCTTCAGGGATGTTCTTGACGGTGCAATAAAGCAAGAAATCCTCCATAGCTTCCAGTTGCATAGTGTTTACCTAAGGTCACTTGCTGGGGTGCAGAGAGCACGTAGTCTCTAAGGAAGGTCAAATATTATAAGAAGTCAAAAGATTTCAAATGTACAAAGAACCAGGCAGGTTATTGTACACACATACAAAAGTTATTGCTATTTTAGCTGTCTACCGCCGTGTATTGGAGTTGAAATTAAATAATTAATTTAATTTTATATAATACTTTCAGCTTGAAGTTATTTACATCCAGATTGGATGAAAGGCGTAGGAATTACAGCTCTTTTATATGCGGGTCCCCCAGATTTTAAGGGACCAGACGTAATTGGACAATTGCCTGCTCAGCTGTCCCGTGGCCAGGTGTGTTTTATTCCCGCATTATTTTACTTACAATTAAGCATATGAAAATATCTAGAGTTAAAGTGTGGCATTGAGGTAAACCGTCTGTATTTACATTCATGAAAGTGTCTCTTAATTGTAGACTTTGACAATGATAAACACACCATCTCCAGAGTGTTCTTGAATTGAAGGAGTTTTTCTTCAACAAGGAAAGAATTCTGCATTCATTCATTTTAGTTGAATTCCATGATCTTCCAGGCCTTTTGGTGTTGCTGAGCTTGCCAGTGCATTCCTTCTTTTAATGATGTACCAAATTGTTGAGTTGGCTACATCTAAAAGTTTCTGCTATCTCTCAGATAGGTCCGTTTTGTTTTTTTTCGGCCTAACGATGGCCTCCTTCACTTGCATCGACACCTCTTTGGACCGCATACTGAGAGTTCCAATGAAAAGCTACCAAGTGCAAATTCAACACTTGGAATCAACTACAGATCTTTTATCTACCCAATTTGCCATGAAATAACAAGGAAACATCCCACACCTGACCAGGAGATTGCTAACTCTAGCAGTCAATTGTCCAATTACTTTTGAGCCTGTGAAAATGGAGGTGCTATGTAAAAAATGGCTGTAATTCCTAAACAGTTAACACAATATTTCTGTGAAACCCCTTTAATTACAGCTGAAGGTCTACACTTTAAATCACATCTTGATTGCTTCATTTCAAATCCATTATGGACCTGACTGTATATATAAATCTAATTATTACAACATGAACAAAAAAATCTGGAATGGCAGAAAAATGCCAGTAAAAGGCTTACATTTCAGTTTTGTTCTTTTAGATTTAAGTACCACTTTTAGCAGTAAATCATGCAGCATTCTGTCCGAGTGGTACATACCTGTCTCAGCGAGCCACTAGAAGTGAGCAGCACATAGATCATCCAAAGAGGAACCAACAAAGTTGAAGAGAGTGTGAACCACCAACCAATAGCATAGCCCCACCAGGGGTATTCAATAACATTGTTAAACTTCAGAGGAGTGAATTTGATCAGAGAGAAGACAAATGTACCCTAAAGACAAAAAGATGCATGTAAAAAAAAACAAAAAACAAACAAAAAAAAAAACCTTCAATGGTTCTTTAAGAGTTCATTCAAATTATTACAAGTTCCAAAAAAAGGATGTATTTGGAAACCTTTCTTGTAGGGATACTTTGTTGTAGAATAATCAAAAAAGAGTGCAAGACTGCATATGCAATTTATAAATTTGTACAATTTTATAATCTTTACAATTAACACGAAACACAAATGTAGTATTTTAACAACAAAACATTATGCGAATAAGTCTGGATCCAGTAACGGGTCCTGTAACTTAAATGGCGCACTTATATAGCGATTTTTATACAAAGCGCTTTACATGGTGTCTCATTCGCCCATTTACTCACACACCAATGGTAGCAGAGCTGCCATGCAAGGCGCTAACTTGCCATCGGGAGCAACTTGGGGTTCAGTGTCTTGCCCAAGGACACTTCGGCATATGGAGTCATGCGGGCCGGGAATCGAACTGCCAACCCTACGATTAGTGGACAACCCGCTCTACCACCTGAGCCACAGCCGCCCCGTAACTTTCATAGGATCGTAATAAGTCATGTCAGAATTACAAACTTATAAAAAGTAAGAACCTACATTCTGTAACACAGATACTCACGGCGCAGAATAGAGGGGTGAGGTACTTCCAGCCATACTTTATTAAGAACATTGGCTTATAGCCAATCATGTCCTCGATGTTATCATAAAGACGATCAGCACCTACAAGAAATGGATAGTACTTTTAAAACTTATTTAACATGTTCCTCAAAACTATGGCAATCATAAAGAGACTGCACACACACACACACACGGTCCCTAGTTCTCAAAGTGGAGTCTGAGGACCCCCAGGGGTCTGTGATGTATATCGAGGGGGTCCCTAATGTATTACTTTTATTAAAATCGCATGACACTGGTTGAGATTACTAGTCAGATCAACTAGTATTATGGTTATTATTTAGTTATCATAGTTATAACTCTATGACTTGTCACATGAAATAAAAGGGGTTTATCTAGTTAAGGAATAAAAATCTCTAGTGGCTCAAAAAAAATAAAATGCAGATAATGAGAATATATAATTGCCCTATTGTAACATCAAATTTGCACTGTATATAAGATCCTTTGAAATTATTTGACCCTTGAAAAAGTTTGAGAATCCCTGATGTATGCAGCATTCATATATGTCCAAAAGTATTCAGAAACTGCTTCTAGAAAGTGAATTTGGCTCATTAGCCTAAAGTTTTTGGTTTTTTTTTTTTTTTATTTTAGAGCCATGCCCACACAGCCCACAAAATAGTTTTTTTTTACCATGCTGAAATGCCAAATAGTGGAAACCACTGTTAAAGAAGTGACTGAAAATATAATGATAACCAATTGTGATCACTAAGGGTAAAAAACATTTAAAAGGTTGATGCACACTCATTGGTGACACAGCTGTTAAACAGTTTGCACAGCTATGTAATCTCCAAGAACGCCCCTTTTTAGTAATCTAGCTCATCACATTTCAGCATTAACCTGCAAACAATGCCATTATAAAAGCAAAAACATCTAATGGCACAACTCTACTGGGGGGATGACATGCCCAAACCCAGAGGTTTAGACCACAGTATGCAGTGTGTAAAAATCAACTGAAATAACTGCCTCTGGAAAAAAATGACAGAAGCAGGAATACACTTGACAGTCTGGTGAAACCTTGAATTTTGTGAATACCTGGAGAACACTGCATGCCTGAATATGCAAAGGACTGACAAGGAATGCTTTTAATGGTTTGCGATTCATTTCTACGTGTTTTGTTTCTCCCATTATGTGGTGACTATTACATTCACTCTCTATATATGTCAGAGATTTTAAACTCTGTTCATGGAGGTTGTTTCAATTAAGAAACTGGCACTCATCAGTCTACATACAAGATCCATCTTACAGAATCGGCTATTTTGCCTTGAATACCTCTCATTTGGCACTCTTAAAGTAAATGCAAGTAGTACTGAAACTAAGATGCAGGGTAAGCTAGATCAGTGGTTTTCAAAGTGGGGGCCGCCAGGGGGCGCTTCAACAACTTGGTGTCAAAAACAAATAAATACATTTTTTTTTTTTTCCAGACAACCCCACATGCACAATCAATTCCTAATGTAATGTAAAGATGTAATTATTAATAAAAAAATTGGGATATATTCAGAAGTCTGTATTTTTAATATGCGTTTTAAAGACATCTTGCAAAAGGGGGGCCTCGGTCAAATGTTAATGCCATTTGGGGGGCCTAGCCCTGGAAAAGTTTGGGAACCCCTGGGCTAGATGACTGATGTCTGGTTTTTAGATGTGCGTGTTAAAACTGCTGCAAAACAGCATTCAAAACAACCATATTAATCAGTCAGAACTTATGTTTTAACTTTAGAGAATAACTACCGAGATGCCAGCTAGCATACTTGCAATACATCTACGTACAGTGGGGGAAATGAGTATTAGATGCATCAACATTTTTTTCAGTAAATATATTTCCATTGAGGCTATTCACATGAAATTTTCACCAGACTTTGGTATTAGCTCAAGAAATCTGGAAATGTAAAGAATTCACAACATTAAAGTCCATAAATAAAATTATGTGTAATAAAGCGGAATGACACAGGAAAAAATTATTGAACAGACTAAGAAAAAACAGTTCTGCAAGAGAAGGTAAGGCAAGGAACCAGCTGAAATCTGTAAGTAATTATACCCCCTATCTGTGCAAATTAATATCAGCTGGGTTAGTAAATTGATGGTCTATAAAAAGGCTTTCCATTACCAAGGTGTTACACAAGAAACATCTCATGATGGGTAAAAGCAAAGAGCTCTCCCAAGACCTTCACAACCTTATTGTTGCAAAAAAGTTGCAATTGATGGAATCAGATACAGACGCATTTTACAACTTCTGAATCCTCCAGTAAGCACCATTGGGGCCATTATCCGCAAGTGGAAGCAGCATCACTGTCATCAACCAGCCACGGACAGGCACTCCTCGCAAGATTTCTGACCAGGGAGTTAGAATAGTCAGAAGAGTAGCCCAAGAGCCAAGGACCACTCAGAAAGAGCTCCAGAAACACTTGGAGGCAGCAGGTACCATCGTCACAGAGAAAACAATAGGCAATGCAGTCCACCGCCATGACCTTCATGTACGCTCACCCCGCAAGACTCCATTACTAAAGAAAAGGCATGTCGAAGCTCGTTTAAAGTTTGCTACAACACATTTGGACAAGCCTATGAAATACTGGGAGAGTGTAGTCTGGTCAGACGAGAGCAAAATTGAACTTTCTGGCTGTTATACTACACACCATGTTTGGAGAAGAAATGGCATTGCACATTACCCTAAAAACATTATACCAACAGTGAAGTTTGGAGGTGGAAACATCATGGTGTGGGGCTGCGTTTCATCACATGGTACTGGAAGACTTCATATAATTGAAGGAACGATGAATGGAGCCCTTTACTGGAAGATTCTTGAGAAGAACCTGCTGCCATCCACCAGGATGAGAGATGGATTGACCTTCCAGCAGGACAACGATCCAAAGCATACAGCAAAGGAAACTCTCAATTGGTTTCAGAGAAAAAAAAAAAAATCAAGGCGCTAGAATGGCCCAGTCAATCACCTGACTTGAATCCAATTGAACAAGATTTAAAGGCAATATGTTTAGAAGAATGGCCCAGAATCACACCTGATTACTGTGGCCCATTAATTTCTTCATACAGGAAGCATCTTGGAGCTGTCATTACAAACAAATACTTCTCCACCAAGTATTAAATAAATTTCAGTTAGTGTGTTCAATACATTTTTCCTGCGTCATTACACTGTATTACACATTGCTTTATTTATGGACTTGAATGTTGTGAATTCTTGAGTTAATGCTGATGTCTGGTGTAAATTTTATGTAAATAGCCACATTGCAAATATATTTACTGAAAAAAAAAAAAAAAAAAAAAAAAGTTGACGCGTCCAAAACGCCGTCTCACCTGTACTTCAGATTTCTGCCACACCAGATTTTGTCTTGCTGTGTGTTACAGGACCAGCAAAGCTCAAATAAACACGAGTGTAGCCACTGTGGTAGTTTTAGCCAAGATTTGTGCTAGATGCTTTGGGTTTAGTTCACACCAAGCAACCGCAATAAGTAGGGAAGACATCTTTACAATACTTCGTTTATAAGGATCCCTTTCACAAAGGTATACGTAACTCAAAACTGTAAATGTGTTATGTAGAGTACTCACCATACACCCACCCTATACATACTGACTGCAGAATGGCAAATAACAGAAGTGTCATCCCACTGCAGCAATAATAATCAAACAACTGGAAAATATACAAGCCACCCTAGAGGATGAAAGAGTAAGAATAAGGAAAAGGCATTACGGCAAAGGATATGCTTTTTATAGGCAAAAAAAAAAAAAGAAGTGATACAATTCACTTTCATATTGATCTAACGTCACTACAATGTGCTTTTATATTGACTGTTAAAATATAATATTAAGGGTTTTACAAGAAGCCTACATTGTGTTTAAAAAGGAAAGGTAATTTCAAGATGGCTTCTCAGCCCAGGGTAGGAATGATTAATCACCTCCGTTACCATAACCAGGCCAATCAAGAAACACCCAAAACAAATGATGAGCAGGAATCCTTTGCGGCGATGACCAAAGAGGAAGAATGAGGGGTACATGTCGGTTACAGCAGTCATCAGTGCCTCCAAACAGACAAACTGTAAAGAGGAGTGTTAGACAGAACAAAAGTGCTTATTTGAATTTAAACCATGGTAAGATGTGCATAGGGCTTTCTTCCCCTCCCCCACTCACCTCACTGTCCAGTCCAAGTAGAATAATCATAAGGAAGAAACAAATAGCCCATAGTTGTGGAAGAGGCATCATTGCAACTGCCCTGGGGTATGCAATGAAGGCCAACCCTGGACCTGGGGAAGAAACTTCATTTTTCACACTTTGCACAACACATCAAACCTCCTGGCTATGTGTACTGGTTGGAACTTAGATTTGTTAGATCTTCAGTCACCTGACTCTGCCACTTTTGAGATGTCTGTCTCCTGCTCATAGGCCATGAAACCCAGCACAGAGAAGATGGCAAAGCCTGCCACAAAACTGGTCCCACTGTTCAACAGGCACAGATAAATACAGTCCCTGGAAAGATACATATATCACACTCATTTTTATTATATTATATTACATTATATTATATTATATTATATTATATTACATTATATTACATTATATTATATTATATTATATGAATATAAAATATATATAAAGTATACACACAATCAAAATTATTCAACCCCTTCATGGCAAGCATCTTTAGTACTTAGTAAAGCACCCATTTGCTGTTATGACCTGCTACAAACGAGATGCATAGCTTCTGGCAGCGTTCCTGAGGAATCGTAGCCCATTCCTCATTAGCAATGGCCTCCAGTTCAGTAATATTCTTGGGTTTGTGTGTTGCAACCTCCTTCTTCAAATCCCAACAGAGATGTTCTATGGTGTTCAAGTCAGGTGACTGTGATGGCCCTGTAGAATCTTCCAGGACTTCTTCTGCAACCAAGCCTTGGTTGAACTTGAGGTATGCTTGGGATCACTGTCCTGTTGGAAAGTCCAATGACGCCCAAGCTTCAGCTTCCTCACAGACGGCATGGTGTTTTCTCCTAGGATTTCCTGACACTTCAATGAATCCATCTTGCTTTCCACATGCTGCAGGTTTCCAGTGCCAGAGGATGCAAAGCAGCCCCAGAGCATCACCGAGCCACCACCATGCTTGACTGTGGACAGAGTGTTCTTTCTTCATTCTTCTTCCTCCAGACATACCGCTGATCCATTATGCCGAAAAGTTCCAATTTTGTTTAATCGCTCCAGAGAACAGAATCCCAAAACCTCTGTGGCTTATTTATACGATTTTGAGCCAAATTTTCTTGTGCTGTTGGGTCAGTAGTGGTGTACATCTTGGAATTCTGGCATGGAAACCTTCTGAACTTAGTGCACGCCATACTGTGCTCAATGAAACCTCAGTGCCTGTTGCCACCAAGTCTTGCTGCAGGTCTTTTGCAGTCACTTGAGGGTTTTTGCACAACCAGCCTTCTCAGAAATTTGGTTGCAGCCATTGATAGCTTCCTTTTTCTGCACACGTCAGGGTATTTCATGTATTTTCTGCCCCTAGGTATTTGCCCCAGTTCAGGTATTTCATGTGTTCCAGCGCAAGCACACCTGGTGCAACTAATGAAGCCCTTGATTAAGTGTTGTGTTTGAGACAACACCTGTTTTGCATATTTGTGCTGTTGTGAGAGATTCTATTCATGGGATTGAATAATTTTGAAACCGGAGAAGTTTGGGGAAACCACTCGAATCATTTGTTGTTTAGAAATATTTCAATTGCTTTTGTTTGGTTTGTTCATTGCAAACAGCTGAAAGTCTGTAAATTTTGACAATAAACCTGATTTGCAATGGGGGATGAATAATTTTGATTGCAACTGTGTATATATTTTCCTATAAGCTTAGTTCACTCACTTGTAGCAGTTATTATTGTACTTGTTGTAGCTTCCCAGAGCAGTGAGGCACCCAATGCAGAGAGCGTAGGAGTAAAAAATCTGCGTTCCAGCATCCATCCACACCTACATACCATGAAAGAAAGAGCCTTCAGTACTCACTGACCATCTGACAGCAACAGCTGCAAACTCTTTATTGATTCAATAAATCCCTAATCATTAAGTGTTAATTTTATGTACATTTGGAGTCCACAACCTTCTTATTCATAACTTTCCACAAACATGCAACTATAACAACAATGCTCTTTTTTATGAAATGTTAATTGCTGATAAGAGTAAGCGAGGGATATATTTGTGTTCTTCTCCATCCAGTGCATTTGCTCGCTAACTCAACATCTCCACATACCTGTGGGTCTGTGAGGCGTGTAGGATCTGGATAGAGGTAAAAAATGATGCCATCGACAGCTCCAGGCAGCGTAAGTCCACGCACCAAAAGCACTGCCAATATTACATAAGGAAAGGTAGCAGTGAAATAGACCACCTGAGAAAGTAAGAGATATCTCTCTGTCAAACTAAGTAAAAAAAACATGCCACAAATTTATAAGATTATAAACGAACATCTGAATTTTCTGAAAATGTGTAATGAGACTCTCACCTTGCCTGTAGACTTCACTCCCTTCCACACACAGAAGTAGCAGATGATCCAAGCCAAGAGGAGACACAGAGCCAGCTCCCACCTCACATTGCCCAGCTCCTGTATACTACCTGTGAGATTTAGCACTCTCCTCCTGGGAAACACAAACCATATTTGAGCGATGACTTTCTGATGCATGTAATAATGCAATAATAGATTTTTTTTTCAAACTACAGTTTAAAAACAACTCACTCCCAGAATTCTTTAACAGGTGAAGTTGCATTCTCTGGTATAGTAGAGTTATGCATTTTCTCAAATTCAGTGCATGTTTCTGTTGAGGAGAGAAGATACAGCTAAACATTCATGACGTTTTTCCTAATACAGCACAAAAACTCAACATCAGATACAACACTTTTCACACTTATTATAGAAATAGTTGGCAGACGGCTAATGTTGGTGGAACATACATTGATAAACTGACAAATCTGTAGTGAAATAACATGATAATCATGACCAGGATCGTTGCTGAATCCTGTTTAAGAAAAAAAAACTTAAATTGCCAACTCTTAATACAGCCCACAGTTATTTTATTAGTTACCGTTATTAGTTACATTAATTATGAGTGTTACATGTTAATAATATAAAATACCGGTATTCCATGTATTGCTGCAGGTAGCCCATGGCACCTCAGCGCTAAAGGAAGAAAAAAGATAGAAGAATGCCCAGGCCAAAATGACGATGTAGTAGATGCTGGAGTACAACACGACCACCTGAGTTCCATAACCCAATCCTACAAAAAGAAGAAAAAAAATGCATCATCTGACATTTTCCCCAATACCCTACATATAGTTTAGATTCAGTGGTGCTTGAAAGTTTGTGAACCCTTTAGAATGTTCTATATTTCTGCAAAAATATGACCTTAAACATAATCAGATTCTCACTCAAGTCCTAAAAGTAGACAAAGAGAACCCAATTAAACAAATGAGACAAAATATTATACTTGGTCATTTATTTATTGAGGAAAATGATCCAATAGCACATATGTGGCTAGCTAAAGTATGTGAACCTCTAGGATTAGCAATTCATTTGAAGGTGAAATTATAGTCAGGTGATTTCAATAAATGGGATGACAATCAGGTGTGACTTTACCCCACTTTATTTAAAGAACAGGGATCTATCAAAGTCTGCTCTTTACAACACATGTTTGTGGAAGTGTATCATGGCAGTTTTTTGAGGACCTCAGAAAAAGAGTTGTTGATGCTGGAAAAGGTTACAAAACCATCTATAAAAAAAAAAAAAAAGTGTTTGGACTCCACCAATCCACAGTCAGGCACACTGTGTACAAATGGAGGAAATTCAAGATCATTGTTACCCTCCCCAGGAGTGGTTGACCAACAAAGATCATGAGGTCACAAAAGGAGCCAGGGTAACTCCTAAGCAACTAAAAGCCTCTCTCACAATGGTTAATGTTAATGTTCATGAGTTCATCAGGTAAACGCTGATCAACAAAAGCTGCGCAAGGTGTGTTGCAAGAAGAAAGTCACTGCTCTTAAAAAAAAAACAAAAACAAAACAAACAAACAAACAAAAAAACATTGCCGCCTGTCTGAATTTGCTAAAGATCATGTGGATAAACCAGAAGGCTACTGGAAGAATGTTTTGTGGATGGATGAGACCAAAATAGATTTTTTTTGGTTTACATGAGAAGTGTTATGTTTGGAGAAAAGAAAACTGCATTCCAGCATAAGAACCTTATCCCATCTGTGAAACAAAGGGGTGATAGTACCATGGTTTGGGCCTGTTTTGCTGCATCTGGGTCAGGACAGCTTGCAATCATTGACTGAACAACAAATTCTGAATTATACCAGTGAATTCTAAAAGGAAATGTCAGGACATCAGTTCATGAAATGAATCTCAAGAGAAAGTGAGGCATGCAGTAAGACAACAACCCTAAGCACACACATCGCTCTACCAAAGAGTAGTTAAAGACGACTAAATAGAATATTTTTTTTTTTAAATGCGGTGGAAAGACCTGAAGCAACAGTTCATTTAGGAAACCCAACAACATCTCAGAATTGAAACTGTTCTGTACTGAGGAATGGGCTAAAATTCCTCAAAGCTGATGTGCAGGACTGATTAACAGAACAAGAAACATTTAGTTGCAGTTATTGCTGCACAAGGGGGTCACACTAGATACTATGGTTCACATACTTTTGCCACTCATATATAATATAGGATAATTTAGATAGATTAAATAGACTACCACCAAATAATATCTGCAGTGATGGTCATATGGTGTTCTTATCTACTGATGAACTGATTAGAGGAGTGATGATAAATTGTGCATAGAATTGGCCTATCATAGCAATTGTACACTTACACTTAGCACCTCTACAAAGAGTCTTCAATCTCATCCACAGTGTGGCTGCAGGCATTCATTCCAACCAAATCAGCGCCACGCCTGCTCATTGACTAAAGACAAAGACCAGCAAGTACAGTCAGGTGTGGCTCCTGCATGGTTTGATTGAAAACCTGCCGCCATGTGCATTTCTTTGTAGATAAGATTCCCTGATATATGTTAGTGTGTTACTATATGTTAAATCAATAAACTTAAAGTCATCAAGTTGATGACTGAAAAATAGTACACACTTAAAAGGTGCTCACATATACCTTTTAATACATTAGAATATGCATTTAGATTGTATTTTCAATCCATTAAAATTACAATATCCTGCAAGACTGTTTTGGACCACTGCAGATATCTTAGTAATAATTAGAACAAAATTTCTTCGACATCTACAGTTTTTGTAGGCCTTGAAATAAAAGGCCATTAATTCCATAGGTAAGGAAAAGCTGTAAAGGTATAAAGGCTCACCTTCAAACAAGGGGCAAATTTTCCTCCAGCAGGTGATGCTACCCTGACTGGTGTACTGACCCAATGATATTTCCATGAGAAACAGTGGAATGCCACAGGCAAATAGGAAGACCAAATATGGAATGAAAAACACTCCTAAAGAACAAAAATCACAATTTTAGGAGAGGCAAATTTATTTATATAGCACATTTCATAGACAAATGCTTTTCAAAGTGCTTTACATAACTCAAAGCTAAATAAAAGATGATACTACAGACTTACTCTTATGAAAGAGATCTGTAAATAACTAAAAAGAATAAAATATAGGTAGAAACTGACAAGTTTAACGTATGGGAAAATAGAAGTGTTTCATGATTGTACTTAAAGATGGCCAAATCTGCTACAGGGTGGCGCAATCGAAAACGCATTTGCTCCATCGGTGGAGATCAGGAGTTAGAATCCTGACATTACCACAGCCATCAGTGTCTGGAAGCCAAGGGAAGAAAATTGGCAGTTTTCTCTACCCTGTCGATCACAGTGACACTAGCCAATCGTGTGATTTCATGCATGCATGAGAGGGCAGATTGGTCTTTCCCCTGAATGTTTTTATTCAATTTGGGTCAATACCTGTCTCTTAACAGGCTGCCCTGTTATACAGCATAAACAGCAGTTCAAAAAGATGCTGCTGGCCTGAAAGGAGCTTCTATATGATAGAGAAGAGCTGGCAGGTGATTGGGAATTCATAGAGGACAAAAAATGGGGGAAAAAATAGGCAAAATGTGTGTCATATCTGAGATCATCTGGAAGATGGGTCCAGCTTTTGGCACTGCTAGTTGGTATGTTCCTAGTGATATTTCAAGTAGCTCTGTAATTTTTGTTCTTTGCAATTATGTGATTTAGCCTCCCAAATCAGCCCAAGGAATTCAAAAAGGAAACAATCACACTTTGGGGTGGCTGGAGGATTCACCAACTGACAATCACGCCATGCCGCATACCACCTGCGTACATCGCCACAAATGCCCAACCAATAGAAACCGACAATGAGGTGGAAAAGCATTTTCTTGCAGGAAATGACCTAGTCTCTGTTTTTCCACTAGGAGGCAAAAGAGAGCAATAAACTCAGGTCCATAAATAAAGTTACTGACAAAATGTGCTAATAATAGGCGATTCTTCATTAGTAAGCTAAAAATGTGACGGTCTCTTTCCAAAAGGACAAATTCAGAGGTTCCACAGCCAAGGACTTGGGGGTGATAACACTTACGCAATCAACAATGCAACTTTTACATTTTTTATTTATGACTAAAGATTTCCCCCCACTTTTTTGTCTTGCCAACTTGAAATTGGACTAAGTGTAATGTGCCATGTTACCTAAGATGGAGTTTTACCCCCTTAGTCTAAGATTATTTTATGATCTATGGTGTCAAATGCAGTACTGAGATTAAGTAACACCAGCACTGGTGTCTTGCCAAAGATGGTTCACACAGATATAATTTAAAACCTTTTATAAGTGCGGTCTATCTTCTGTAATGTGACTGAAAGCCCAAATATAAATTTAGACATGTGTGTGGATCAAATATTTTAAGGAGACCCTTTATCAGTGCTAAAGACAAAAGTTCAGTACTTCACAGCTGTTAGTGTAGAAGTGTCCACAAATGGGAATTAATTTATTAATTAAATAAAAACATATATGATTTATTTGAAGTATGTATTATACACATATAAAGGAACTACTCTCTGATTTCCTGTTGATGAGAATATTGCACACACAAAAAAAAAGCTCATTCTGTACACTTACCTCCTCCATTCTTGTAGCACAAGTATGGGAACCTCCACACATTTCCTAGACCGATGATTTGCCCAGCAACAGCCAGGAGAAATTCAACTTTATTTGACCACTGGCCTCTCTCTTGAGTTTTTCCCTTTATATGAACTTTTCCTGATTCCGGACAAGACAATTTTAACTGCACCTCTGGATCATAGTTCATCTCCATATCACTGAAAGAAGGTAAAATGTTAGATTTCTCCATTATGGCTACACAACCATACAAATTAAAACAAAATAAAGAAAAGAAAGGCCCCAGTGACTGAACTCTCTCAGGTTGCAATCATTTCATGCTTTTTAGCTGGAGTGATCCCTTTTAGCTGTTCAGTTCCCTTTATGGAAAAGCCAGTGTTGAATAAAACTCCACAAAAGTTAATATTAACTTGGGGGATGTCTGAAGACGTCAGTGGATAATGCTACTGTAATTAAGCCATGAACAAACCTTCTGTCTTTATAAGTCGCTCCCTACACTAAGATTATTGTCCCCGTGAACAGCTTTAAATAAGAAACTATTCATCATAATTTTTCTTAGATTTAAGAAAGGTCTTTGACACTACATCTAAATATTTGTAATAAATGCTGTTTTATGTAAAGAGTCTATTCAGTAACACACACTGCCTGCTAACCCAATTACACCCTGATTTAGCAGTGTGTGTTTTTGGAGTTTAGACTCCAAGGCAAACATTCAACAAGAAAACAGCACAGAATTTGAGGTGTACAGATTTTTTTATAGCACTGCAAAACACAGCAATATGACCTTTGCCTTTATATTATCATAATTTTAATATAGATTATGGAGACAATCATAAAGCCAGAGGCCAGCTTGTCCAACTCCTTAAACATCTTTTATAAGTCAAATAGATAGCTTCTTCTTGAACTTCAGCACCCACTGCACTTTGTTAATTATTCATTCGTAGTCAAACTGTATATTATTTCTTAACAGATTTCTGTTTTTAAATAGACTGTACTCAGATTTCATTTCAAACAAAACCTTGACGATGTGTAATCCGTGTTATGATGTTATATGTTCCACTGATATGTAACATGTAAATATCTGGCAGTTGTGGGTCTAGATAATTTGCTTGGCTTACAGCCACACAATATTTTAACACTTAATTACACCAAGTTTCCATTTAATTGTTTGTACCTTTGGAAACAAAACCGTATGTTTACACTGTAGGAACATTAGTAGCGTTTCTCTAACAAGCCGAGTCATGAGTCGGCCTTAACTATTCACTATCACCAGACTATTTTCCCATTTCCCCCTCTCTGCAATCACCCACTCTATCAGCGGCACTCGATGACTATGTTTACATGGGCAGCAGTTATCTAATTATTGACCTTATTCTGAATAAGACAATATTGCGATTAAGGTGTTTACAGGAGTCGCTTTTAGAATACTCCTTTTCGGTTACAGAAGCAGCCGTGCTCTCGTTTGCCGTCAAAAGGTTGAGCACTGCCGTTTGTGTATTTGTCCCGTCACAAAATGCGATGAAAACTCCCACACGACATTAATAGTGTGATTAAGGTGTGTACATGTCTATAATGCACATCAATAATGCGACTAAAACAGGAATATGCCACACTTCTTCATTTGATTTGTGTTTACTTCGAATATGAGTTTCGTCAGATTAAGGTCATCAATAATTGCTGTTTACATGGTAGTTTCTTAATCAGAGCATTGTCTTAATCGGGTTAATATCGGATTATTGTACCGACTGTTGCAGAATATAATAAACAAAAAAAAAAAACAAAAAAAAAAACACTATACACATACCAACAGAAACCAACAGGAGAACCAGCACAACATGGGAGGAATAATGATAAATGTTGATCCTACTCCTGCTTTCACACCTATTTGCCGACTCAGAAGAAAAATGTATACGTTTTGTTTTGCTGCTATTGGGATTGGTTTGACACTGCACATAATTAAATGAACCAAAAAAGTAAAAACACATTGGCTGAGGGTGTGTATGTCTAAAAACATTAGCTATTTAATTTATCTGAAAGAATTCTTTCATTTATCAGAAATATGGTGACAGAAAAAGTTAATCAAACCTTTGCCTGTGCACATAGAGATCACAAACCCCAATTATAGATAATTGTATAAATATCTAGTCAAAAACATTGCATACTGCATCCACTGTTTATATTCTCTTTTTGTTTGATGGCCCAAATATCCAGCACAATTCACATTTCTGCAGTTCTACAGTTCTGTCCTTTGACTCAGTTTGCACCTTGTGAATCAGTTCTCTCACCTGCAAAATGCTGCACACAATCCAAAATGCATGGCATACCTGTTCAATTCCTGCCGTTGGGTTGATTCAAAGTCTAAACGTCTTCTCAATACAGCTGAATTGGATTTGGTCCACAACTTCATATAACTAGTATGTCCTCACATGCCCAAAGGAACCACACCCGATGGAAACACCCCCAATGGAAACACACCAGAGTTTTAATTAAAAAGACTAACCACTGCATATATGTCATAGCACCCTAAGAAATTTGATATAATAACTCATAGGCTTTGCTATGAGCTGCAACTATTTTTAATCACATTTGATTGCTTTTCACTCTGGCACTGGCATGAGAGCATTCAGATCGAACGCACTCCCACTGAATGCGTGTCATGACAATTTAGAGGTTCTACAGGCCTTAAGTTACCGAGTTAGCAAACGTTATGTAATGTTAGCCAATCTTATGTAATGAATAAACAAAAATGGGAAGTGGAGATATAGGAAAATAATCCATGATGGGGTGGTGTGATGCCCAATGCAAAGCAGAGGTTCTGTAACCATTTTCTAATAACAGCAACTCCTAAAATCAGTCCGCACAGAAATTAGTTTTTTTTTGTGATTGTTGCAGCCAAAAATGCTTGTCTTTGTGGCAGCTTTTTTTTTCCCTTCCTTTTTTTAAATTTGTGATGCAACTTGTGGAGTTTCGTGCGTTTTCTGCGGAAAACTTTGTTGAATTTGCGAAATCACAAGTGCATGAAATTGTTTTGCACTGTATTTTTGCAGTGATGTTTGTTGGTAAATGAGGCTGTACTCATGAGCTGTAATCCTGTTCAACGCACATGAATCAAAGATGGCTTTGGCTGAATGTATGACATCACATGGTGCATCTTGGCCCAAATCTGCAGACAATGTGCTGTAATTGTGAAAAATTGCAAGCGCCTCTGAATATTGCGGAGTTTTTTATTTTGCGTTAATTTCTGCAGTCGTAAAATCCTGGAGGGACTGTTAAGAGTTTTAGTACTCTTATACCACAGCAATTTGATAACTATTATAACTATAATTATGATATTTATATATAATTTTATGTTTATATATAATAACATCCTCGAGACAAGTTTGTTCTCGTTATAACTTATCCTATAGCAGCTATATGCTATAGCAGCTATAAAGAGTTCTAAGAGGCATGGTAGCTTAGTGGTTAGCACGTTTGTTTTGCACTGCCCAGTTCCGGGGCTTGAATCCCATCTCAGTCCTGTATCCGTCGAGTCTGCATGTTCTCCCCGTGCTTTGGGGGTTTCCTCCGGGTACTCCGGTTTCCACCCCCAGTCCTAAAACATGTGGTGTAATCTGGTTGACATTTTCAAATTGTCCATAATGTGTGTGCAACTGTGCCCTGCGATGGGTTAGCACCGTGTCCAGAGTGTCCCCTGCCTTGTGCCCAGAGTTCCTTGGGAAAGGCTCCAGGCCTTTAAATAAATAAATGGATAGATGGATGGAAACAGTGGTTCTCTCACCAGCCTCCCTTAGTTAAAAAGACAAAAAAACAACACACAACTTGTCACTTCACCCAGAAGCCACAAATATGTCTGTCCTGAAGGCTCGCACAGACTCACCAATAGCAGAACCATTATACAAAGCACCGACACCCGAGATTCCTGCTCTGTTACGTAAACGCCTCTTAAAGGAAAGATTCACTGTTTAATTCGATAAGTACTTCTATAACTTTTTTTTAATCCGTTTATAATACTTGTATTATGTGGACCATCGACCATAGTGCGCAACAGGTTTCAACAGAAACGAGTCATTTTAACCAGATCTTTTTTTTACCAAGACACTGAACCCCAAGTTGCCCCCGATGGCAAGCTAGCGCCTTCCATGGCAGCCCTGCTACCATTAGTGTGTGTGTGTGCGTGAGAGAGAGAGAGAGAGAGAGAGAGAAAATGGGTGAATGAAACAGTGTAAAGCATTTTGTGGAACCGCTAAGTTTTGTTTCTTTTAAAGCGCTACATAACTTCATTTACCAATAAACCAACACTTTCTGATTTAAGAATTAAGCAGCACTGTGGTATAAACTATAACTACAACTACTTTATACTACAACTACTATATACTACAACTACTATAGCTTATGTGTGCTGTGGGTGATAATAGAAAGGAAATCGTATTTTGTCGATTAGTGGTTAATAGCTTTATGTAAGGTTAAATAATCACTATTAAATACTTTAATTAATGAACTAAATATTAAGGTTAAATAATACTCGACGTGTGACGCATTTCCATTATCACTTGTCATCTTATCATGAACCTCTGTCGTCTCGTTCAGTATTCACATTCGTACAGCAACAAACTAGCTGGCAGGGATTTAAATGATACTGTGGCGACTTCATAGCTTACTTGTTATCTAATGCGACACATTCGCATGTCACTGAACTGTCCGTGAAAAAAAGGGACGAGGAATTGCTCCAAACACAACTAATCACAATGTTGTATTTATAAACAGAGACTCCCCGCCCACAGTGAAAGGTACACTTTTATCAAACACTCGATTTACCAGAAATGAACCTACATGACCCTTAACAACACGCTGTTTAGATCATGTGCACTCTGTTGTCAGTTTACGTTTGATAGAGGCAATATAAAACCCAGGAAGAAACACAATGAGTAACTGTGCCGTCCCCGTGCCCTTTAGCCTAGATACTATGGGCACAGTGAGATGCACTACAATAGGCTACAATTCACTTCCTTAAGTGACGCGATGCAAAAGCAAATAACCCTAAACCTAGGCTGTATACTTAGAGCTACCTGAACAAGTGCTAAGAGTAACGAGAGAAAGCGGAAGAATCGTGCTACCTGATGGAGAAGTTTAGGAAGCCACTGTTGGACGAGTCTGGCTGGGCAAAAAAGAGCTGAAATAACAGCCGACTTCCCTTGATATATTCGCATTAGCCGCCCGTCTCTCTTTTCTGCTCTGTCCTCGAATTAGTCCATAGTCAAGGCTGCGAGAGCGGCATAACACGTGCGTCTATTTGAAGATGTGTTTGCGTTTGACGGAGGCGGGGCTTATACAGAGGGTGTGGGCTCGCCATCAGATACAGAGTGCCTTGGTCTCTGACAAAAACAAGCTATTAAAAGATATCAAACAGTTCCAATTAAATTGTTTTATAGGAATGCTCAGATATCCTGAGAAGTTGAATTTGTGTCTCAATACTTCCTTTTGGCCAGGTACCGGGTGCAAATGATAGGAAGTGGTGTACGTGAAGCGAACCTGTCACTATAGAAAGCCCAAAGGGTCAAACAGAACCTTAGGATTTATGGCTGTTATTGATATAACCAGGGTTGCCGTCCATATTGCCTAGACCCCCCTGCTGAAAAGGCTAGGTGGTCTGACCAGCTACCTGTCAAAACAGTTCTAAAAATTAAAATAACAAAGAAAGTAACACAGAAGTAAGCCAATTAGAAAATATCAAACATTAATTGACAGATTTAGTCAAGCAAAAAGGAAGCTGGAAAAATAAAACAACTGGTAAAGATAAGGGGTGTTAGCTGGACTGTTCATCATTTGGGGCTGATCTCAGATTCTTCATCAAAGTACTTCTAAATAGACATTTCCATACATTTTTGTTGCATGTGAGGGCTAATTGCTTTAAAAAAAAAAAGTGAAAATTGGACGAAAAGTTGGCTTTATCATAAAATGTGCCTCGGGTGTTATATTTGGCTGTCTAATGAGACTAGGCTAGTTTCATGTTGCTAGCCAAGTGGAGGCACAACTAAAGCTGGGTTCACACTGTATGATTTTGTACAATTAGTCCTATAATCTTAGGCCAAAATCTGTAGTCTTTGATCGGTAGTTTGACATGTTCCCCGACAGCCGATTAAAGGCCGTTGCGATCAAATTTTTTCTCCAATTAAATGCTGGCAGTGTCAGAAGATTTGAGGCATTGGCCTGTAGTGTGGCTTCTCCTACTCCATACGAGTCTTCTTGCGTGCGTCCATTTTTCGTGTCTTGACTGTCGTACAGTCTGACATTAATGACAACTGAGATCCTACAATGTGACATGGCTTACAACAGGGATCATGTTCATACAGTCTGACAAGGAACAGTCGCAAACGACTATTAAAAATCGCACATGTGCACCCGGCTTAAGCTATCATTTTATAGGTTTAGCTGCTACAGTGCCATGCAAAGTATATTAACTGTTCTTATGTTATGCTCATATCATATTCACGTAACTTGGAACTCATATAGACATGTACATGCTCTGTTTTCCTGGCTCAGCATGAGAGGATGTTAGTGTTTCAGTATCAATCCCTTTACTGGTAAAAAAAAAAATAAATAAAATCCTTGTATATCCATTTTCCCCTCACACTAAGTGACTGTGTGAGCTAGCATTTGGCAGAATTGAGACCTGTCAGCTAATAAGACACAAGTATTTCAACATATTTGTGAACCGTGTCTGGTGTTACTTCTGTTTACTGGAGATCCAAATTTACAACATTGCTGTCTTCTTTTACTGACAGATTGTTACATAGTGACAAGCCACTCCAAATGGAGAATTATTCTGGGCTAAAGAAAAAATCTTTACACCCCAAAAGATGGTCTACCAGATTCACCAGCTCAGCTTGTTTTGCCAGGTGGTAGCTTGTCAGATCAAGTTAGATTTTAAGCAGGTTTGGTTAGAACAAGAAAAAAGTGAACTCACATACACAGACATGACCCCCCCCACCCCCCACACACCCCCCCACACACACATACTTTGCTATATATTATACAAGATCTTTGCCATATATTCCCTTAAGTTAACAAGTTTCCCATTTCTATTTTTGTGCGCACCTGATTTTTTTAGCAAACTTGAATGAATGAAATTAACAAATAGCCAGAGACCCCCTACATATGAGAAAATGTCTGTAATTTGCAACAAAAGTTTTAGTGGGTGTGGCATAAGCTTTTGATTACCATGAAAAAAAAAACACACCAGATAACAAAATTGCAAGCTATTGACTTATCTGATGAGGCCTACCTGTTTGGCCAAAATATTTGGATTAAATACATGTATTTATGATGGTTTTAGTCTGCATGTCAGTGTCATGTAAACTAAATCCCACCCAGCCTGCACCTGGGACTGTGAGGCTGAACTCCTTAACTGACTTTGGGTTATCTTATTAAATATTCCATTGTTTATTCCTATAAAGGGTATTATATAGGCAGCCACGGTGGCTTAGTGGTTACCATGTTTGCCTCGCACCTCTGGGGTTGAGGGATCAAATACCACCTCTGCCCCCCTCCAGGATATCTTCTGCCCTGTGCCATGAGTTTCTTGGGAGTGGCTCCAGGCTCTCTGCACTACCCAGTGTAGGATAAGCAGTATGAATGGGTATTATATAATAGAGGAGGTCTCTATTTTATACTCTTATTTTACTTAAGAGTAAAGTACATAGAGAGAAAAAGCTAGCACCCTGGTATAACGATCAAACATGTACCTTAAAACAGACCACTCGACGATTAGAATGTACATGGCATCAAACAAAATTGGTAGTATTTCAAACAGCTTGGAAGGAGAGCCTCCTGAACTATAGAAAATCTCTTTAGTGCTGCTAGATCAGTCCATCTCGCCACCTTAATAGAAGATAACAAAAACAACCCTAGATTTCTATTCAGTACAATAGCAAAATTAACTAGGAATAAATCTACCACAGAAACAGGCACACAATCATTATATAGTAGTGATGATTTCATGAATTTTTTTATTAGCAAAATTGAAAATATTAGACATGAAATTCAGACTATTCATTTAAAATCAGTCTTATAACTAACCCTGCAGATGATAATATAGTGATATCAGATCAATGATTAGAATATTTCACTCCCCTTAGAGAGACCTAACTAATTTCATTAATCTCTTCATCAAAATCATCAACTTGTATACTAGATCCCTAACCTACATGTTTCTTCAAACAGATGATTCCGTGAGTAATCAAACCACTTCTAAAAATAATAAATTCTTCCTTAGCATTGACTATGCACCTACATCATTTAAACTAGTGGTTATTAAACCACTGATTAAAAACCTGACCTCGACCCCTGTCAGTTGTCCAGCTGTAGGCCAATATAAAATCTCCCCTTTATCTCCAAGATCTTAGAAAAGGTTGTAGCACAGCAGCCATGCCTGTACCTATATAGGAATAATATTCAAGAAATCTATCAGCCAGGATTAAGGCCTCATCATAGCACAGAGACAGCACTGGTTAAAGTGGTAAATGACCTACTACTGGCCTCTGATCAGGGCTCAGGTCTTATTTGACTGATCACTATCAGTTCGTAGATGTAAATGGAGACTTCTCTGTGCATACCGAGGTAAAGTTTGGTGTTCCTCAAGGTTCTGTTTAAGGCCCACTACTTTTTTCTTTATATATGCTTATGCTACCTCTGGGTCAAACTATTCGTAAACATGGAATTAGCTTCCACTGTTATTCTTATGACACACAATTGTATGTTTCAGCAAAGCCAGATGACAGACAGCAGCTTAATAAAGTTGAGGAATGTGTAAAGGTCATTAGACACTGGATGCTTATTAACTTCCTTCTACTTAATTCTGACAAGACAGAAGTACTTCTACCAGGACCACATACAGCTAGAAGTAAACTTTCTGATTACATAGTTACTCTGGATGACCTTTCTGTTTCATGTGCAGTAGTAAAAGACCTTGGTGTGATTATTGACTTGGTGTTATTATTTGACGCTCATGTAGATAGTATTACTAGGATAGTCTTCTTTCACCTCAGAAATATTGCTAAGATAAGAAATATAATGTTACTACACAATGCAGAAAAATTAGTTCATGCTTTGTCACCTCTAGGCTGGATTACTGTAATGCCTTACTGTCTGGATGTTCCAGTAGGAGCATAAACAAGCTCCATTTAGTCCAGAATGCAGCTGCAAGAGTCCTTACTAGAACCAGAAAGTATGACCACATCACCCCGATCTTATCCACACTGCATTGGCTGCCAGTAAAATTTCACATTGATTATAAAATACTACTGTTGACCGATAAAGCACTGAATGATCTGGTGCCACAGTACCTTAGTGAACTTTTGGTCTTTTATGATCTGCCACGCTTACTTCGATCAAAAGGTGCAGGCTATTTGTTGGTACCTCGAATAGTGAAGGCTACAGCAGGTGGTAGACCTTTCTCTTACAAAGCCCCACAGTTATGGAACAGCCTTCCAATTAGTGCTCGGGACTCAGACACAGTCTTAGAGTTTAAGGCCAGGCTGAAAACATATTTGTTTACTAAAGCTTACCATGAATAGACTTTCTTTTATGCAAGTACACAATCCAATCCAACACAGGGTAATAAGCATACCTAACAATCTCTTCCTCTCTTGACCTCCCTCTCCCTCTCTCCTTCTGTCAAGCTACACATGATACTACGGAGATGCCAGTGATCCTGACCCTTTTTGGTCTCTGGATCCATCCTGATGCCCTACCTCTGGTTGGAGTTCTTATTAACTAGTGGCTACATTCTGCTACTGAGGATGGCCCCATGCAGTGCAGCCTGGATATTGCTGAGGATGATGCCGCCTGAAGCACCATGAAATGGTTTTGGACCTCAATTTCACATGAACAGTTATGCTGTGGTGCTGGAACTACGGCTGCTGCTATGGCCTTAGGACTGCAATTA
Organism: Ictalurus furcatus; assembly: GCF_023375685.1. Taxonomy (NCBI): domain Eukaryota; kingdom Metazoa; phylum Chordata; class Actinopteri; order Siluriformes; family Ictaluridae; genus Ictalurus; species Ictalurus furcatus. Next base: position 24,804,192 of record NC_071265.1, on the reverse strand, counting down.
CCACATACAATTTTGCACTCAAGTCTACTTTAGTGAACAGTGGATCGGTTCTACAAAACAGACTTCATATAAAAACTATAATGAACTTCCCTTTACTTTCACACTATCCATTGTTACCCAGATGAGGATGAGTTCCCTTTTGAGTCTGGTTCTGCTCAAGGTTTCTTCCTCATATTATCTTACGGAGTTTTTCCTAGACACCATCGCCACTGGCTAGCTCATTATGGATAAATTCACACATTTTAAATCTGCATCCTGTTTTTATATGTTTCTGTAAAGCTGCTTTGAGACAATGTCCATTGTAAAAAGTGCTATGCAAATAAAATTTAATTGAAGTGAATTGAATTGAGGTCCAGCACTGTTTCCATAATTCATTTTAGACCATGTTGTTGTCAATAGCCAGAGACATTCCACTTTAAACACTGGCTTTAGCATGTAATTACAGACATTTATAACGATTTGGGGTGTCTACAGTTACAAAATATAACGAGCATAATACGATAGGGGTCTCGGACTAAGCTTTGGCTGGCAATTGTTATGAAATTCTTTATAGTTTATAACAATAATGATCATACTGTGGTTAATACATAAGTGTGGTGTGGTATAGGCAGTCTACTCGTTTCCCTACTAGAGATTACTCTCAATATTCACACAGCACTAAACTAGTTGGCAATGTGTTTGTTTAATTATTGTAATTTTGGAGAAAATATAGCTAGATTACTGGCCCAGTAATTCATGGATTGCTGTAGTTATCAAATTTTGCATACCTTATGAACACATTGAGCAAGATGTTCAAAGAAAATTCAATCCCATGATCACATGTTTTGGTCATACCCATGGTCACATGTTTTGGTCATCTCCATTATATCTGAGTCTCTTGGAGGACTCATTCTTTATAAATATATGAACATCAAACATTTATTATTATTATGAATTTTTTTTTTCAGCTGAATCATTCCTTGACGTTGTTTCTACCATTCATATTTGCTATTTTTTGTTTTGTATCTTACCTGTTGTATGTTTAAAATACACTTTGTACAAAATGTATTTTCTTTAGTGTTTACCATAATTTGTCTACTCTTATGACTTTGAAATCCTGTATAATGGATATATGGATTAGCTATAATCCTGTATGGATTAGCTACAGAACAGGCAAGACAGGCACCTGATTGGTACCCCAAGTTTTGAGTGGGCCCCTGAAAGCAGACACAATGTCCATGAAAATGTTTCTTGGAAGAGTTCTTGAGACCCTTACCACATTTTAGGGTTCTACACAGAACATTTAAAGATCCTAAAGGTGGTTCTACACGTTACTGAATTATAGGGTGTACTTATTTCTTTCCACCTGATTTCTGAATGTTAGTTTACTTTTTGGAAAAAAATAATACATATTGAAATCTGTGTTTTTTGTGGTCACACGAAGTTATTTGTTTTTTCATATAAGTTGGTGAGGACCACATGATTGTTATTTAGTACTTGATAAATAAAAACATTGAAGGATGGTATACTGTCTTTTCCCCATGACTGTATATGCTTTTATTTATGGAGCCACTGCTGGGGCCTCCATAAAATAATAATTGAATTACTTTAAAAAATATTATACATTCATTGCATTTTTCATTCTATCATTATTAAAAGAAAAATCTTCCTGGAAAATCACACATGCATTATAATGAAAAGGACCCAATTCTGACTGATTGCAGCTTTGTAGCAGATTCTGATAGTGTGTCCAGCAAGCCTTTCTCATATTTCTGGAATTTAACAAAAAACAAAACAAAAAAAAAAACCAAAAAAATATTATTAAATTATTAAATTATTATTATATAAAAGAATATTATTAGGTAGCTATAGTTGTATACAGTAGCTATAAGCAACAGTCCCTTAATTTGAGAAAGAAAACTATTTTGAAAAATAGTTCCCTAGCTTAGTCAGTCACATCAGATATAAACCTTGCCAGAAAGTTCCACAGGGCATCTGGTTGCAACCAATTATCAACTAGAGATAAATAGTGGAGGAACTATACATGTACAGGTGTTGCAGAAATTCTGCACATTACTATTCGTTGTTATAAGTCACTTTTATTTCCAGCACCACTGGTTTTCTTTTCAGAGTTTTCCAGTGTTTCTGAGGACATATGGTTTGGGTTCAGAAAAAATTATTTATGTCTTTCATAAACAGGAAGCACTGTCATGTACCCATATACTGTAGCCTAAAGCTAAGTACCTAGCTAGCAGCTTTCGAAAACTAAATGTAAACTGAAAGTAGTAGCCAACATTGACAGTCAGGGACTAGTTATCCAGGTAGCAGTTGGCTAGCTGTGACAGAAGGTCGGCCTATACTTCATCTGCAAAGAACAGGGAGTGAAATTACAGGTATATAGATTACAGTAGATACCAAGGCGAAAATGTTTAAGCTATTTGTCACAATGGGCAATCTCAATATTTCAATATTAAGATAGTGAGTGATCTTGCACTAAAGAAATACCATGATTTGGTGTTTTTGTGGCTTCTGGAAACTGCAGTACTGCTGTTGTAGATTGGATTGAAGAGGGAAGCTGAGATTAAATGAAAGGTGCAGAATATTAGTTACTATTATAACTGCATGCAAAAAAAGAACAGTGGTATCACTTTTACAACATTTGTTTCATTGCTGTTAAAATAATGCAGCTCATGCTTTTCTTCTGAATTACACTCACCCACCAAATTATTAGGAACCTCATTCTAAAACTGGGTAAAATTGTGTGTTCAGAGATGCTTTTCTGTTAACAACTATTGTAAATAGTGGTTATATGAGTTACTGCAGCCTTGCTGTCAGCTTTAAACAGTCTGTCCATTATCCTTTGACCTCTCATTAACAAGGTGTTTCCACTCACAGAACTACTGCTCACTTAATTCTTGTCCAAGTCTGGCCCTGGATGGAGGGCTTTGTTCAGCCAATGCCTCATCTCTTCCAGGACCATTTCCACAGCAAGGAGATCCCAGTTGCTAACATCACAATTTCTCTCAGCTGATGTAAGCTTCTTGGAGTAGAAGGCAAACAAAAAGTAGGTCAGGGTGTGGCTGCCATAGGAGAGGGTCATGGGTAAATGCATATTTGAGGTTGGTGAACACCTCACTGGCAGTTTTGACCCAGAGAGTCTATGTAGATTGCTTTTGATAAGCACACGGAGGTGGGATACTAGCATGCAGAAACCTCTGATTAATCAATGAAAGAAGCTGTGAATCTTGCTGGGTCAAGGCCAGTCCAGTACAGCTTGCACATTTTGTCCCTCCATGCAAATGCACTCTGGTGATAAGATACTGTATATAAATGGCATTCAACTGAACATTTAATAAGAGTCTAGTATATTACTAATACTTTGCTGCATGAATTTCATTTCTTGTAGTTATAAATCAAAGCAAATTAGTCTTCATTGAACAGTTTGGCTTCCCTCATTATTTGGTAGTTTTAAAAGATAAGTAAATGTACAGCAGTAGAGAACATGAAGTTTAGACAGGGGAAAAACGCATCATCTGTTGAGGGTTGCAGCATGTAATTGGACAGCTCATGAAAGTATTTATTAATTAAAAAAATATATAGGCCTATATTTTAATTGCCCAGACAATTAAATACTAAATAGAGGCCACTAAAAGTGAATAATAAATAGGGGTCATGAACTCATAATCTCTGCAGGTGATGTTGGATATTTTGTCATGCTTTTACAGTCCTATTTTGAGTCGTCAAATAAATAAACTAATGACAATAGTGTGCAGGCGCACGGTGGCTTAGTTCCATTTACACGACAACATTTTCAACTAAAAACGGAAAATATTTCATGCGTTTTGGCTGTTCATTTACAATTTTGTTTTGGGGCCTGAAAATGTGCAACGTTTTGAAAACGATGCCGTTATCGCCTCCGTCTAAATGTACAAAATTTACGCATGCGTATTATGTGTTCGGTCTATAGGCATGCCCGCAAGTACTTCAAAACAATGTGCGAGACATTCAAAACTACAGGACTGTGTTTGTGCTGTTCAAGATTTTGAGTTTATTGACGCTTCTCCAGCAAAGTGTAGATCTACCGCATCACTACTACGACCAACTGAAACGCATTTGTTACATACGCCAAATTATTAACCCAAATCTTATAATTATCTTTGTAATTGTCTGTGTTGGAGTCCATCTGTATCCTTTTATTGCTAATAAAATATAGAAAGCAGACTGACTGCCAGTGTCTCACTATTTGATTTGTATTTGCCGATTTTGTTCCATTTTGGTACAATGATTAAGGAATGCCTAAAGTTGGGGGTGCTACAGCACCCTCAGCATCCCTGCTTCCTTCTTAAATATACTTTATTGAGAATATTTCAAAATTTATTACAATTGTCAGGAGTACATATACAAATACAAAATTTGTCAGCAGTACGTACATTATTATAAGCATCAAAACAGATGCTGTTTTTCAATTCAGTTTTATTTGTATAGCGCTTTTAACAATAGACAAAAAGCAGCTTTATAGAAATAAATACATTCAGGATATACATACAGGATATACATTTTAAATGTATGAATTTATTCCTAATGAGTAATCAAGAGGCGACGGTGACAAGGAAAAACTCCCTGACATGATATGAGGAAGAAACCTTGAGAGGAACCAGACTCAAAAGGGAACCCGTCCTCATCTGGGTGACATCATTATGTTACTGTTTTTGTTTTTCATTTTTAAAAAATTTTTTTTTTTTAATTTTTTTGGTTTGTATTGTATGTTAGGACCCCATTGAAAATAAAATGGTTCATCTCAAGGGGTTTATCCTAAAGAATAAACTTGTATTATCAACAATGTCAACAGTACAATCATTGTACACAGTGAGGAAAGAATATGGATAGGCCTATACAATATTGTATAGAGTGAATATGAGATAAAGAAAGAAAAAAGAAAAATGAATAGATGTAAAGTGGCAGTGCATATCGGATATGAATAGTTGATAGTAGTTAAGTTCAACTATCGTCCAATGAGCTTATAGTGTCCCAGCACAGTAATGTACTTTTGCATGAAGTGATCGCTGTTGGTCCTGTACTGTTACTTTCTACAGCAGAGCTGAATGAGTCTCCTACTAAATGAGCTCTGCTGTTTAACCAGTAGTTCACAGGGATGCTGTTTATTGTCCATAATGGCTGTGAGTTAATAATGGCCACCACCACCTCAAAACCGTTCAGAGAGCAGCGCAAGACCGAGCACCCTTCTCGTCTGTTCCTTGTCCTTCTGCCCGAAAGCCTGGTTCTTTTTGTTCAGTAGTTCCTTCAGCTCCTTGGTGATCCAGAGTCTGTTATTAGGAAAACATCACCCCCTCCTGACTAGAACTATAATGTCTACGTAGTCTGTTATGCAGTCCGTCATGTTGTTAATGTTTTCCCCAGCTGGTTCGCATAACACTTCCCAGTCTGTGGTCTCAAAGCAGGCATGCAGAGCCTACTCTGCCTCATGTGATCATCTCCTTATGGTCTTTTTTTGTCACAGACTGCCTTAGGACATCTAATGTTTTGTAAATTCTTTTGTACCCCTCTCCTGGTCAATATCTTTTGGCTTCAGCAGCTATTCGTAGTTCCCCCTATCTTGAATAAAGCCCCAGTCCAAACTGAAGAGAAGCAGCCCCATAGCATGATGCTGCCACCACTATGCTTCACTGTGTTCTTTGGGGGATGAGCTGTTTTGGAAATTCTTTTGTACCTTTTGACAATGAGATACCATACATGTCTTGTAAGCTCTGTGTGGACCATGGCTTCAGCAGTCAGATGAAACCAAGAAAATGTCAACAAAATCCTACAGAAACAGCTGATCTTTATTTGGGGTTATTCCGAATCACTTCATTGATGACAGGTGTATGATTATTACTTTTGAACACGAGTTTGAATGTGATTGGTTAATTCTGAGCACAGTTACAGTACATACCCCTGTTTTTCGCTTGAATTTTGTTGGTTGCTACAGTATATCACATTAATGGTGGAAAAAAGTTTGACACATCATAAAAACCTGCAATTTTATCAGAGGTGTAAATGTTTTTTTTTTTTTTTTATATATCCACTGTATTTATATTATTACCAAGGTATGACACTAGATGCTGTACTGAAGCTATGGGATCGAAAGGAATACATACATGGCTCAGTACCATATTTATACTTGGGCATAAAAAAATCAAGAATTTAAGATGTTAAATAAAAAATATTAAAATTACAATTCTTAAGTTATATATTCATAGTCTAAACATATGCTGCCAACAGAAAACCTATTTGTAGCTAGTAAAAACTATAAGAACAGAACATAACAACGTTCAGTTGTGTGGGATAATGTAGTTTAAAAATAGTAAAATAGAACATTTAACCAGTAATTTAACCAAGGCAGAATTTTTCAGTTTTTCTGGGTAATGATCTTAAGCCTCTCATGCCCAAGTTATGAATTTATTTGTCAATCCAGAATGTGTTTCAAAGGTATAAGATAACATATAATAAGATGAGACAAAATATGATATGATCAAATAAGATAAAGTATGATAGGATAGGATAAACTTTATCTCAAAGGAAATTATTGTGCCTGTTGCTAAAGACAATACAAAACAATTAAACTTATCAGTGTAAATAAAGTGTAAATAAAATAAAATAGAGGTAAATGTGTAAATATATGTGTAAATAAAAATGTAAATGGAAATATTATTTAAAAAACACCCTCTGCCTTATCAGTGAGCAGCATTAACGTTTTAGAGAACTCCTCCTACAGATAGGGGAGGAGTTGTAAAGTTCGACTGTCAGAGGGCGAAAAGATCTTCTGTGGCATTTAGTGTTGCTCTTTGGTGGTCTGAGTCTCTTGCTAAAGGTTCTGTTGTGAGTGAGTACTGTGGTCCAGTAGATGAGTTGTGTTGTTATGGTGTCTGTAAATGCTTAGTAACTTTCTCGAAGAAGTCCTAATATGGATCCAGTCTTTCTGGTGAGCTTTTTCTCCCTGTTACCATCAGCTGACCTGATCTTACTGCTCCAGCTCACCACTGCATAGAACACCACACTGGCCACCACAGATTGGTAGAACATTCACAGCATAGCACTGCAGACATTGAGGGATCATATTCTCCTCAGAAGGTAGAGTTTACCTTTCTTGTAGTAGCTTGAGAGTTTACTGCCCAGTACAGTTGTGAGAAGAGGCTGGAGATTCCACATCAAAACCGGTAAAAAACTGGTTTAGCTCATTTGCCTCATCTATATCTTTCAAAACGACATTGTTTGTGGTCTGTCCATGGCCTGTGATGGACCTCAGAACTCTCCATACTGCCCTTGTGTTATTTTGTTGAAATGGCCCACCTTTCCCATCCTTTTCCTGAGCAGTCTTTACCAGCTGTGTAAATGTCTCATCTCCTCTTTGTCCCCACCTTTGAAGGCCCCCTTTAATAATGACATCAATCTTGCTAGAAATCGGTCAGTCGGTGAAAATAATATTAAATATTGTGTTTAGTTCCTCTTATTTATTGACCCTCTGGTTCTCTAAGAATTTATGGTCAGTTGAAATTCAATGACATCTGCTGGACAATTTCAGAACAGGTGTTTAGTTTGGCCTATTCATAAATCTTACCACATTGCTCAGTGGCCAGGCTTTGTCCTGGCCTCTGTTGTTCTTTAAGCAATGCTACCTTCAATACATGTATATTTTACCAACGTCCACATACTGTATAGCCTAATTTCTGAAAAGATATCCATCCATCCATCTTCTATACCGCTTACGCTTCAGGGTCGCGGAGAACCAGGAACCTATCCCAGGGAGTATTGGGCACAGTCTTTGGAGTCTTTTGAGTCTTTGGACTGGGGGAGGAAACTGGAGCACCCGGAAGAAGCCCCCGCAGCATGGGGAGAACATGCAAACTCCGCACACACAGGGCAGCGGTGGGAATCGGTGTATCTGATAGGTGTATCAAATGGTTATATGCTCTAAAGCTCATGTCAAACTCAAGGCCCTCTGCTAAACATGGCCTGCGGCCTTCTTCTTTAGAATGGCCAAATCAATCAACAGATCTTAACCCAATTGAACAAGCATTTAAAAACAAAAGCTGAAATCCTAAACTCTTGCCTCATATCCATCTTTAGATCTCAATCCCAAATGTATTTGTATGTATACAAAGTACAAACAAATGAATTGGCCTTGCCGTGTATATACTGTATAAATACAGTAGATTTCCATTTTTCTCGCTGACTGTGAAGTTAGTGCTCAACAACCATTAATTTGCAATCTCTTTGCTTTTAACTGATGCATAGTGGGCAACCTCCCTTTTTCCCATGTGAGGCAGCAACACTACTGCTGCCTCCCACGGATCTATATTGGGGCCTGTCCTTTTATTTTCCACAGTACATGCTTCCACTGGGAATTATTATTTGTTATAATAGCTGTTCATTATGATCTATTGTAATGTAATCTAATAATAACCTTTTACTACTACTATTACTACTACTACTACTACTACTACTACTACTACTACTAATAATAATAATAATAATAATAATTTAACATCTCTCTTTTTATTGGTTTTGCAGCTAACATTCTCTGTGCTCACTACAGTATCTCAGTCCATGCATTGAGGATATTAAGACCTGGATAACTAACAATTTTCTTCAGCTAAATGAAAACAAATCAGAACTAATTGGCCTATTCAAATCAACAAATATTTTGTTAAATAATTTAGGATTACCGGCACAGTGTGTTAGTCCACAGAAAAAGAAGTTGTGGTTGTGGAACAGTCTTAATATGTTTTATATTCTCTTAACTATGTACAGAACTTTGGTCAACTTTTGTTATTTTATATGTGTTTTATAATTTTCATTTCATTTCCTTTCATTTCATTTACTTTACTTTATGTCTCCCACAAAACTTTAACTGAAAAAAATCACATCAATAATAGCCCTGTAAGAGTTGCAGTTGTGCAAAATGGAGATTTTTTAAAACTGTAGTGCATATAGAAAGTAGGATATCGGAAAGATACTGACATTCAGAAAGATACTGACATTGAGCTAGAGTGCGTACAACACACACTTTATTTTGTCAAACATATAACTACAATATCATGAATTCAGTATATGGGAAACAAAAAAGAAAGAATGTTCTGACAGGTTTTTTTTAAAACTGGTCATCTTTAAAATTGTAAATTGCTGTGGATAAAAGTGGCAACCAAATAAGCTTATGCAAATGCCTCACAGAGGAAAGGCTGTTCAACCAGTTTTTCCCACCGACTCCAGAAGCTGGGGGCCCGATATATAAAGAGTGGTAGGCGGCTACTACTTTATACCAAGGAAAGTAAGCTGTAAGCTGTGCTTACGTGATTTTAACATTTAGTCTCAGGGAAAATTATCCAACAGTGGCTTCTTAAACTTCTGACTGCCTCCATCAGGTAGCCGAAACTAATCTTATACTACACTTAGAATACTATTCTTTCTTTCTATTATCATGCATTTGAAATGACATAGAAGGTATGCTCAATAATTATTTTAGCAATGCAAACGTTAAAGATAATTTGATTCATGCTTCATCATCTTCTTCTTCTTCTTCTTCTTCTTCTTCTTATTATTATTATGTAGCACTTTTGTAGCACTATATATGTAAATGACAATCCTGACTAACAGAATTTTGCAACCATTGGGAAAGTTTGAGATTTTTTTGTGTGCACACGCGTAGTTGCCTGTTTATGAACACTGAAACAGGTTTAGATTAGAAATCAGAATATACATGCATACATACAGTCATGTGAAAAAATAAGTACACCGCATGGAAATTGTTGTCTTTTTTTGACATATTTGGACAAGCAAACATTTGATCATCTTTGAAACAGTGCCTATTAATAAAGTTGAACAAAGCCCCAAGGAAATATAAATAGGAGTGATATTCTTCTGTGGAAAAAGTAAGTACACTCTTGGCCTCAGTATTCTCAGCTAGTATTGCCCCCTTTAGTAGAAATAACTTCTTGTTGGCATTTTGCATAATTGTCCACCTGCCTTGCTGAAATTTTTGACTACTCTTTCATGCAATATTCTTTCAGTTGGAAAATATTTGAGGGTTTTCTTGCATGTACTGCCCGTTTTGAATCCCCCCACAACATTTTAATAGGATTTAAGTCCGCTTTGACCAGGCCATTCCATAACCCTTCATTTCTTCTTTTTGAGCCATTCCTTGGTGGATTTAGTATTTAATAACATTTGCTATACATTTGAGAGTATCACCTTTACTAAGAAGCACTGTTTCAAAGATATTTCAAAGAGGATCAACGTATATATATATATATATATATATATATATATATATATATATATATATATATATATATATATATATATATATATGTGTGTGTGTGTGTGTGTGTGTGTGTGTGTACATTGATCCTCTTTGAAATATCTATCTATATCTATATATCTATATATATATATCTATATCTATATCTATATATATATATATATATATATATATATATATATATATATATATATATATATATATTCTGACAGTGTAAAGCAGTGATGTCGCTAGGCCTATTTTAGGGGGAAAAATGTTCATTATATCACCCCCCCACCCCCAAGCTAATCAATATATCGGCCAATATTTTTTCTTTTTGATTTATTTTTATCATCAATGTTTCATTTTAAACCTGTTTTAAACCTAGCTGCTGTACGCGCTACACACCTATTTTTCCGTGCATTTTTTCGGTTTACAGGCACACATCCTTATCGTCTAATCGTGGGTACCACTCGTCGGCGGACCTCCAGACAATAAGCACGTTTACATGCATGTTAAATGTTCGATTTCAATAAAGCTAAAGCAATAATTCGACTTTTTTAAATGTCATGTAAACGCTTTAGTTCGACTGGAACGGTACTGAAATCGAACTTCGAAAATCGCATTTGTTGATTGACGAATGTACACAATTCTTCCAGCATGTACACACTTTAATTGAGCCGTTCTGTTGGTCAGCGAATGATCCAAATGACACAGTTTACTGTTTAAACATTTTACGTTGGTTTTATTAATTATGCTGACCATTATCACAGTTACAGTTCGACTGCTCGCTCACACACTTGCTGCAGACTCACATACAGACTGCAAGAGTGCAGAATGTCTTCTCATTTCCCTCTCTCTATTTCCATTTTTCAATTTCTATTAAATCATGCCTTTATTGGCACATAAAAAAAAAAGAATATTGGCAAAGGTTTAACACAAAACAAATAATGACAAGAAGAAATATGCAATATATATACACAATATAAAAATAACAAATCTGTCTCACTCACTCACTCAGTACAGCCATTTTTGCCTATTGTTGGTGTTGGATGGATGGGGATAAAGTGGACTTTAATTTCTTTATTTTTATATAATTTAAGTAAGTCATATTAGATCGGTCTCTAACACAAATTATGAGACAGGTATACCTTGACCAAAAATAACCTTATTTCTATAGATTTTACTCCAACTGTTACTCTGAAATATACATGACTAGAAAGATGTTTTGGTGGCTTTCAAATGTTTGGGGGTGTATGCCCAGACCCCCTAAAAGAGGCCCCCCGCCCCATTCATAAATCTCTAGTGATGCCCCTGGTGTAAAGTCTTATGGACAGAATTAAAATGTTGTTTTTTTTTTTTTAAATTAACTTCAGGGGAGAGAAAAAAGAGGCTGGTAAAGAAATGAATGTTTATAGCTGTTATAAAGTAAGTGATAACAGGAACTAACTTGTTGTGCAGATGCTCCTTATCATTAACTGTAACTATAAATGAATACAAAGTATGATGGGACATTCTTTACCATCAATTTGTTGCAGTAATAAAGGAACAAAAACTTCGGTATATGCTGTTATTGGAAAAGAATCTTCAAGGTGGTAATGGCCTTCTGCTCCATGTTGGCCTGCATCACACCACCGTGCCTATGATTATTTTCCTATAACAACATTTCCTATTGCCCCCCTTAATTATTAATATTGGGGCATAATCATTTTTTAACAGAAGAATTTTGATATAAGCTACATTAAAAAATGACATGACAGACACTTATTAAATAAAAGCTAACTAACAGTCTATTTCCATGGATGCACTTGCCAAGCAGAATAACTGTTAAGACATTGCTGCTTGGTAAGAGAGTCATTATCAGCCATGTGAACTGTTCTGACACTTCATCATCCTCTGGACATGATAGTTCCAAAGTGGACATGATAGTTCCAAAGTGGAAAATTTGTGGCTGTCCACATATAGAGTGTACACACTACTGACCATGAACTCTTTCCAGGATTCATACACCAGCCAGAAGAGTCTCTACAATGGCTTTAATAAACTAAAGTGCTGTTGAATTCTCAAATCTGATTGGTCAGGAGTTTTGATCAATTTTTTTTATAACACTATTATTACACTTTTGAAAATAGTGTTGACTGTAATTCAGTTCACAGGTTTATATTAACGTGCTTGCTCTAATATGTTACCGATTCTATAGTAACTCATTCACAGTAACTTATATGGCAGACGATTCACATAATCTAAGTTTGCTATTATCCGGATTCAAAAAACATATAATTGTTAATATAGCATGATATGAGAGAGGTGCTGAAAGTGGAAAGAAAAAATGGAGAAAATGAAAAGCCTTTTGAATTGGTTCAAGCCTGTGACTGATGTCCTCCTTTCTGAGTAACAGGATGAAATATTACAGTGATCTCAGTGACTTTGACCGTAGCATGGATGTTGGTGTCAGATGGGCTGAACTACTGCGAGTTTCACAAGGAAGCTCAGCAATGCCTTGTAATAATTCACCCTAGTTTTGGGATTTAGTTCCAGTGAAACATCTCCAACATTGGCTTCTTTAACTTCTATCTGCCTTCATCAGGTAGCCTAAACTCATTTTTATTACCTTCTTTCTTTAATCGTACCACTAATATAACAGAAAATCAACTATTATAGTAAAACAATCATTAAAGACACCACACAGGTAATATGTAGGAAATATGTCTTCATCTTCTTCTTCAATCATTTTTGTAAATACTTTTTCTACATTACAGTCCTGACTAACATAATTATTTTGAACCATTCAGAATGTTACCTTTCATGTTTAACATTTTATGTGTAATCATGTGTCTGCACACATGCCTGTTTATGCGCACTGCTTTTAGATTAGAAATCAGAATATATCTAAATTGTGTTAACAGAATGCAAGCGTAGAGGACAAGCAAGATCTCAGGTCCTGTGTATTATACAGTAGCCTCTTTATGTTTGAAACATGGTACTGTGTCAATGCTTAATTTCTTAAGCAAATTTTAACCACAGAGTAGGGAGCTGATCCATCAGATTCTAAGGTAAGATTGCAAAAGTGTTAGTTTATTGGAAAAAATTATTTATGATGTCTTGCCTATATTTTATATAGTATGATTTAATCAGATTCAGTCAGACAGTTTTTCATTCATTCATTTTATATATATATATTTTTTAGAATAAGTAAGTTATGCTCTAGCAAAAACTGTACAGTGCAACTGAAAAAAATTCAGCGACTGGGCTTTTTATTTAGTGTCTGGATTGTAAAGATACCGATTTTATTTATTTATAATTGAATACTAATTATCAGAATGAAGTGCTTTCAGGCTGCATTTCTGACAAGAGGTTCTGATTTAGCTTTGGACCAAGGTCAGAAATCTGGATAAAAGAAGACATAGCAATTTTGGAGCAAATAAAGTCTAGCCAGTTCCAGATAATTTGTATTATAAGAATAGCTGGTGGAACTCATGAATTATACATGGCTTAGTTTTATTCCCATAGCAAATTTTGTCTGGTGCCTTCAAACTATCAAACAGAATGCATGGTGAGTTAATCTGACGCAGCAAAATGTGGTGTTCATTAATCCAAAATACTGGGTAGTCAATGTTCATTTAACCCAACATATTGGATTAACTATTAAACCCACTTTTATTTTCATGTTTATCAGAATGCTGGGCCAGTTTTATCCTGCATGTGGGCTACGCATTGTTAAATACACTTTAAGCATGAAAAACTTCTAAATGTATTTAAATATTATATAATTTAAAAAAAAAGGTCATAAACATTTTTTTATTAAAATGGATGTTACCGCAAGCATTATGATGAAACTAATAAAATACAGTTAAGTATGATACAATTCCTAAATTCAACCTTTTACTATTAAAAGCTGGAGGTGTAACCATCATTGGCTAGCAGCTTCCCTCAGAGTTTATTTTCCATCAGAGTTTATTTTTGACATCGGTGCATTCAGAACCGTTTTACAATGACACGAAACTCCCGTTTTACAATGACACGAAACTCCCGTTTTACAATGACACGAAACTCACGTTTTACAATGACATGAAACAAGGAACAAGAAACTAGACAAGCCATGGAAACTTGACAGCTGGTGACACTTGGAAACACACCCTAGCACCTCCGCCAATAACTGAACAGGGAGGGGACAGGACAAAAACCAAAACAAGTGCATATGTCCATTGTAAACAAAATCCTATCATCCATGCACACTTCAAGCACGTGCATACGCTCTCCAGCAGACGGTGCACGTCGCCGCCACAGCGCCATCTGCCGGCGAGATCATGACAAAGTGTCAATACTGATGTTAGTATAGATCACTGAGTGCCCACAGCCAAAGCACAAGAGCCACTCTTCAGCACAGTGGTAAGAAGAAAATTCAAAAACATTACAGAAACTCCTTCAAATGTCCAACATAACTTAACATTAAACACTAACATGTCTTTCCCTTTACTGAAAAACACATAAAATAACACTTAATCCCTAAATTTACTCTTCTAATGCAGTCCTGTGCAAAGCATGCTGGGAACTACGGATCCACAGCCCAGTTAGTTATGTCAAGAAAAATGATTCATGTAGTTTTAACACAAATGAATTAAGTAAACTTCCGTTTTAAATATATTAGGTGGATTGAACACAATGAAATGTTTTTTCACAATGAAATGCATGCATGAAGGCCAAAGATGTTCAAGGACTAGAGCTGCATAAGCTAAAATGTACATCTTTATGCTACTTATCCCCTAAAACTCAAACTCAGAATTGAACCATGGGTCCCAGAGCTGTGAAATTCTCTTTTGATAAAAGATAAATAAATATATAGAGAGATTATTATGAAGAGATTTAAAAAAATATGAATGAATGCTTTTTTATTCAGGCTGTCTTTTTTATTAAACATTTTGTTCTTATTTGTATTTTATTTCAAATCATTTGATTTTAATAGCTGACAAACTCTGTGATCTCACTTCAGTTATTCATTTGTGTCCCTGTGTTATGCAGATGTTTAAAAAGATGCTTTCAGCGCCTTCCAGTGATATGGAGATGCGTAATAATCCAGAGGTGGACTTTAACTTCTCTGATGCAGAGTCAAACTCAAACTCAAGAACAGTTAATTCAAAGGTCAAAACTAAAGTGAGAGGAGAGTGGTCAAATAAAACTGAATTTCTCCTGGCTGTTGCTGGACAAATCATTGGCCTAGGAAATGTGTGGAGGTTTCCTTACTTGTGCTACAAAAATGGTGGTGGTAAGTCTACAGAATGAACACGGTATTTCTTATTAAAAATCCTTATCTGTTTCAAATAATTAAGAAATCAGTAAGTCATTTTTGTGTTTATAATTATGTAATTGTATACAGTAATGCCTCAGTGTATAACACAGGTAAATTAACAATGGAATTCAATGATCAGATTAGTTTTATTATATTAATTATACTTGTGAGAGATGTTTGTCAGGATTTTGAGTGTGGAAAAATGGTCATGAGATGACAAGGACCATAAAGAAAGAAAGATAGATAGATAGATAGATAGATAGACAGACAGACAGACAGACAGACAGATAGATAGATAGATAGATAGATAGATAGACCGACAGATAGATAGATAGATAGACAGATAGATAGACAGCTAGATAGATAGATAGATAGATAGATAGATAGATAGATAGATAGATTTTGCGTTTTGCCTGTTTTGAATATTACCTGCTTCCACATAAATAACAAAAGAGGAATTAAAATAAAATTTCATCAGATAGAATAGCTGCTCCCATTTCAGAAAGCTAGGCATACTAGTCACACAATTTCACTGGGAGTCAATGAATGCTTCAGGGGTGGGTTTTCTCAAAGCTGTAATTGTCTCAAAGTTATTTTTGTCACAAAGTACAGTAATTGCAACAAAGTACTAATGCTGGTAAATCGTAGTATCAGAATACAAGTAAACACAAGCAAGTTAATTTCCCCTCACTATATAGTATAGTGTATTACAATATATAGCATATTATGCTGCTGTAAATATAAATCATTTGGGCCCAAAGGGTAAGAAATTGTCTCTATATTCCTCAGGAGTGTTTTTAATACCATATTTGGTCTTCCTGTTTGCCTGTGGCATTCCACTGTTCCTCTTGGAGACATCACTGGGTCAATACACCAGTCAGGGTAGCATCACCTGCTGGAGAAAAATCTGCCCTTTGTTTCAAGGTGAGCCTTTCCCTGTTAAATATATTTAAAAATATATATATAGCTGAAACTCACTGTAGGATAACTCAATAGTAGAGTTGCAGGACGCCAGGCACCATAGTCCTGAAAAGATAGACATCTAATAATACAGATGATGATATGTCACCTTCCTAATGTGTTCCTTGATTATAAAAGGTATGATGCAGTGGGCAAAAAGCTTCTTATACAAAAAAAAAAAATACAAAAAAAAAAACACCTTTGGGCAAAGTCCAAGATTTCTTCACTGTGGCAAACCATATACTGCTGGAACCTTGCCTCTGCTGGGGATCCAAATGAATGAGAGTGAAAGTAGATTCTACTCTGAGGCCAGTTTAGAAAGTTCTGCAGTATGCTACTATCAAATAGCTATTTAAAAGGCTGGCAGGCAATTAATATTCTCAGTTGCTAAATTAAACACATATGCACAGTTCGTAAATTAATATCATCACCAGAAAAATCATGACAATCAATATTACTATATTTTCACTATAGTAGGCTACTATTAGACTGGTTATTAAGCCTTAATCTAATGTGTATTATTCTATTTTGACTAGCTGTATTAAAAAATAATAATAATAAAAATAAATCAATCAATCAATCAATCAATAAATAAAAAACTAACAAAAAAAAAAACTTTTAAAAAAACTTCTAAATTTATATTGCAGTTGACAGCAAAGACTGCATCATATTGCAAGTGACTTTATTAATTTGCCTATAACAAATTTGTTTTGATGGAGCAATGGTTCCACTCAGAGGCTCTTCCTGACTGCTGAGAGAAACCTCATTATACCCATAACGTAATTCTTTTAGTCTTTAACCACTACTTGTGAATATGATATGGATAGGGATTTACTGTAGATTTACTGATACACAAAAAAACCTCAGCCAAAACCTAAACAAACATCATTGCAAGGTACAGAAACAAAACCATTTCCTTTCCTAATGCTTGTATTTTCTTGTTTGTGCTTGTATTTCCTAATGTGTAAGTTGCTTTGAATAAAAGTGTCTGCTAAATGAATAAATGTAAAAATGTAAATGTAATCAGGGTTATCGGGACCTCTGCAGCCAGGCATCAGGGTAGTGTTCACATGTGAATGCCTGGTGATCGGCACGCTCCCAAAAACTGGCTGGGCTCAGCCAGAAATAGCAGTGGGGACTGATTGTGCAATACCAGTTGGGAAGCAGTCATAAAAAAATAGGACTGATTCATTTTGCACATTGCTAGGTAAAATAGACAAACAGTATTGCTAGGAAAATTATTAGGAGTAATCATTAATAAAACTATTTATAAATTAATTATTAATCATTAATAAAACTATTAAGCAGGTTGTCCTGTTGAAAGGATATTTAATTCCTAGTCACTTGTCAGCATACACATGAGAGAATGCGTTTGTTTGATGAGTGCATGTTTGTCTTTTATTAGTTTGTAATCCTTTTGACTTTTATTCTACAGGATTAGGCTATGGATCCATAGTGGTCCTGTTGTATTCCAGCATCTACTACATTATCATTATGGCCTGGGCATTCTTCTATCTCTTTTCCTCTTTTAGTACTGAGCTACCGTGGGCTAGCTGCAGCAATGCCTGGAACACTGGTACACTTTTATATTATTAATACAAATCACACATAATTCAGGATTAACTAGTACAGTGACTATGTGCATGTGCTCTATTAGGAAAAAAAGTCATGACCGTTCTGCTGTGTCTTCTGTTCTGAACAGAAATGTGTGTTGAATTTGATAAAAAGGACAATTTTAGCAACTCAAGAGAGAATGCAACTTCACCTGTTAAGGAGTTCTGGGAGTGAGTTGTTTTATTCTGTAGTTACAATAAATCAATTGTATTATTACATGTATCAGAAGATAATAGCCTAAATATGGCTTGTGTTTTACAGGAGGAGAGTGCTAAATCTCACAGGTAGTGTGTATGAGCTGGGCAATGTGAGGTGGGAGCTGGCTCTGTGTCTCCTCTTGGCTTGGATCATCTGCTACTTCTGTGTGTGGAAGGGAGTGAAGTCTACAGGCAAGGTGAGAGCCTCATGACACTTATTCAGACGGTATTGATGATTGACTCAGTAAGCAAAGTATGTTCTCTTTTATTACTTCTTTTTCTGGTTTTGACTGAGAGAGAACTCTTTCTTTCTCAGGTGGTCTATTTCACTGCTACATTTCCTTATGTGATGTTGGTGGTGCTGTTGGTACGTGGACTCTCACTGCCTGGTGCCAGTGATGGCATCAGATTTTACCTCTACCCAGATCCTACACGTCTCACAGACCCACAGGTAGAAATATATTTTAAAAAAATCTAGTTAAAAATATAGGACCCCACATCAGAAGAAGCATATTCACAGTTTTACTATTGTCATTGGTTACTCTGTTGCAAAGCCGGTGATGGAAATTATAGTTTTTAATTATGTTTCAATGTTGGCCTTTCCTCTTGGCAAACCATCTTCAATGAGAAATGAGGGACCCTCTGATGGAATCACAGTTTCAGAATCCTCAATAAATAAAGTCAGGAGGTGATGGAAGCACCTTCACCTTCTTTTTTAGAAACCAGTTGAGATATTTTGGCTGTGTTTGGAGTCATTGTCTTGTTGCAACATCCATCCATCCATCCCAGATTCTTGACTGATGACATCTAATACAGTTGTACTTGAAAGTTTGTGAACCCTTTAGAATTTTCTATATTTCTGCATAAATATGACCTAAAACATCATCAGATTTTCACACAAGTCCTAAAAGTAGTCAGTGGCAAAAGTGTGAGTAGCAAAAGTATGTGAACCTCTAGGATTAGCAGTGTCACGGATTTCCCCTCTCTCTGAATGCCGAAGCATTCAGCGCGCATGAACTACCTGAAGCGCGACAGCATGTATGTCCAGGTTTTCATTGACATTGAATCTGTTTACAGTTACACGTGTGTTTTGTTTTGGTTTCCATCCTGTCTCCGCCCCTGTTATGTTATTGGTTCTTTCCTAATGTCTCAGCTGTTTTGTGTTATCTCTCTTTGATTTCGTTAATATTTAAATGAGTTCATCACTCATTTGTTTTAGATTAACTGGATCTGCTGTTTCTGTCATACTGCAAATGCCTTGTGAGTATTTTCTATTTCGTGGCATGTAGGTGTGGATGGATGCTGGAACTCAAATTTTTTACTCCTATGCTCTCTGCATGGGGTGCCTTGCTGCTCTCGGAAGCTACAACAAGTATAACAACAACTGCTACAAGTGAGGGAAATAAGCCCATTTCAGGAGAATGGGGTACTACAGGGCCAGGGGTGGTAACATTTTTGGCGTTACTGTATCAACTGTTCAACACACACACACACACACACACACACACACACACAGATACTTTGATCCCTAAATCAAGACCTATGCCCTTCTAGCGTACGTGGTCTCCAGAAAATACTGTAGCTAGTGCACTATGTAAAAGAATGTAAATCATTATTTCCAAATGGTCACAAACCAAAAACTGTCCAGAGGGGTAGATGAGCTGTTTTCTGTTAATTTCATTGTTTAATTCCTGGCTATCTTTACACATAACCAAATAACTTAGATAGTCAGTGATAGCTTGTTGTGTCTTTGCTTTCCAGGGACTGTATTTATCTGTGCCTGTTGAACAGTGGGACCAGTTTTGTGGCGGGCTTTGCCATATTTTCTGTGCTGGGCTTCATGGCTTACGAGCAGGAGACAGACATCTCAATAGTGGCAGAGTCAGGTGACTGAAGATCTAACCCATCTGCTAATTTCCAACCATTACACCTATCCAGGAAATTTGATGTGTTGAGCAAAATGTCACCCCTAACAACAATTTTGTTTATTTTCCCAGGTCCAGGGTTGGTCTTTATTGCATACCCCAGGGCAGTTGCGATGATGCCTGTTCCACAACTATGGGCCATTTGTTTTTTCATCATGATAGTTCTGCTGGGTTTGGACACAGAGGTTAGCAGAAAAAAAAAACTCAGTTAAATGTATTATTTACGACTATCCACACTTTATTGTATAAAGAATTTGATGTGAGTGTAAATTTTTATGTCTTTTTTTGTTTTGCACCCCTCTGTTTAGTTTGTGGGTTTGGAAACATTAATGACAGCTATAACTGACCTGTACCCTTCCTACTTACTCCTTGGTTATCGGCGCGAACTTACCCTGCTCTTCATCTGTTTTGGGAATTTCCTCATTGGCCTGGTTATGGTAACAGAGGTTGTTATGCTTTCTTCATCAACCTAGATGAAATGTCATTTTGCACTTTATTATCATTTCACTTTTAAAACAATTCCTCTAAATGCTTCTATATTAAATTTTAAGTGTCTTTGGGTAATAGGCTAAATTTGGGCCAGCAGATATACTGTACGACATAGATACTAGGTTAAAACATTTCTTGCTATTTCCTGTGGTAAGCTTTTAAATGTTCCTGTAAACATAATGTAGTCAAAATTACTTTATCAGGCAGTTCTTCCCCATGGTCTCACTTTTGACTCTACGTTTCATCCTCTAGGGTGGCTTGTATATTTTCCAGTTGTTTGATTACTATTGCTGCAGTGGGATGACACTTCTGTTATTTGCCATTCTGCAGTCAGTGTGTATAGGGTGGGTGTATGGTGAGTCCTTCACAGTTTACCTTTACAGTCTGAGAACAGTGCATGTTTTGTGGGATGTAAATTTATTTTGCAGAAAGGTGAGTATATATTGAGTAAAACACATAGGTTAATGATGGTTATGACAATATATTATTAATTTTTCATAGGGGCTAATCGCCTGTATGACAATATTGAGGACATGATTGGCTATCAACCATTGTTCTTAATAAAGTACTCTTGGAAATACATCACTCCTCTAGTCTGTACTGTAAGTATCTTAAAATATGTTATGACTTTTTTGGTTACTTTAAATGAAATTACTGACTCAACACATTTGCTACTGATAAGGGTTAGGGTTAGGGTTAGGGCCCATACATTTCATGATCATGTCTTTATGTACTGTAGCTTTGCTGCCCAACACTGCATGCACGTGACATTTATGACATTTGAAATGAGGAAATGACTAATCATTCATTTAAGATCATGTTCATTTTCAAGATCATTGAACTGTCATACAAACTTTCAGACTTTTTGGTGAAAGTAGCCTGAGACGGTGTTTTCTGATAGGTTAGGAAAGTTAGATAAATATGACCATAAATGTGTGATACAGTTTCAACGGCTTAATACCCAGTGGTTAATAAACATAGTTCAAGCCACTGGTCCTCACATTGACCACAAATAAATAATTAGAAATCTGAAATATTACTCACATGAAACCACAAGTTATGTCATGATGCCAAAAGCATAGTAAAGAGTTCGAATTCGCAGTGAGTGAGTGCTGTGGAAGTGCTTAAGTGTGAGTGTGTGAGTGCGCCTGATTGAACTTAGGTGTGCGTGACCAGTAATTGGATGACTGCCGTGATGTTCTCTGGGAAATTGAGTCCACCTCCGATTACGGCGTCGATGTGACACCCTAGTGCAAATGTGAACCTTAGTTTGGGTTTGAATACTTACATTATTGAGTGGTGTGGTTAGGCAACTAGCTGTGATTTTCTGCTGGTTTGGTGAACTGCTTTAATTTCTGCTAAGAACCTGTATGCAAATGTATGCAGTGTAGCACAGTGATGTTTCTCATTGTTACATATAGATAGATTTCTCATACAGGTCCATATATCCTGTAACAAATAACTAGATGGATTGCAGAACAAGAACTAAGTGCACAATAGGTTTTACTGTATGTATGTATGTATGTATGTATGTATGTATTTAGAGTGCCAAGAATCCACAATTCATAACAAAATATAATTAAGAGGTTAAATAGACAGATATAATGCTAATACAATGAGCAAACGAATGCTTGACAAGTTTTCCAGCTATAGACACTAGTAAAGTACATTATTCATGCAAAGCTGTGTAGTCTAAGCTCATAATTGGATCAGTAAAATGTTACAATTTATGTGATAAAACTTCTTACTTGTTTTGATCAGTCATTATATATGTAAAAATATATTGTTGAACAAAAAACTGTAGAAAATAAAAAACATGTCCTGTAGAATATATCAGATTAGTTAATTGAGAAGTCTAATATAATATTTATTTATTTCACTTTTTCATATTCAGATGGGAGAATTGTAAACAAAGCCATGCACAATAACATTAGCATAACTGATGAACCATTTACAAAGTTATTGTGTTTACCAGCCTAACATCAACAGTGGTCCTGGAATCTATCCTGGTTTCTCTGCAAAATGTTACATTTGTCATGTTTGTTTAAAAAGAAACACTACACATAATGCAAGAGACCTTTATTTATCTATGCTGTGCTTCACAAAGTTGAGAAGTTTTTGGATGTTAAGATTTTCATGATTTCATCTTTTGAGAATGGGCCTAAACATAAAACACCCAGCGAAGCTAATGCAAGAGCGAAAGTGAAGGTACTTGGGAGGGTCATTCTGGCCCAGTGTGAAGTGCTAAACCTAACAGCATTGATTATTAGTGACTATTTTGTAAATATACTGAATGTTTTTAGCTTTGAATTTTACAAGTATCCTTTTTCTTTAGGGTACATTTGTGTTCTCTCTGGTCAAATTCACTCCTCTGAAGTTTAACAATATAACTGAATACCCCTGGTGGGGCTATGCTATTGGCTGGTACTTCACACTCTCTTCAACTCTATTGGTTCCTCTTTGGATGATCTATGCTCTCCTCACTTCCACTGGCTCACTGAGACAGGTATGTTCCATTGCAGGCTAAATGTGAGAACACTGACAGATTATTGCTCTTCCTTATATACCCTTCCTTATTTACCGTATGTGCTTAACACAGGAAACTTACTCAATGAAATTGATTTCTTATTGTTATTACTTCCAGTTACTTATTGTAACTTCTAACCTTTGACCATCCTTAGAGATTACATGCTCTCTGCACCCCAGAAATAAACCTTCCTCATAACTCAAGCAGAAGAAAAAACGGTTCAACTTTTATTAGCTTTACAGCTGTACCACGAGGGCAAGAACATCCTTGAAGTAAAAGCATGGTGTTTGATTTGGGGTACTTGTCTACTATAGGGGTACTTGTTTATTTGTCTCATTGTACATCAGCTCCTGAACATAAATTTTACACACTGTCATTTGTTAAACAGTTTCATGCAACAGTTCTATTCTACAATATTAGAGTATTTCCGGTTACTCTGTGTACATCAAGACCAGATAACATATTGCATGGAATTAATTATGTTTTTGCTAAATGAATCTACATTACTTTGATATGGCAACAGACTGATGTATGTAATGAAGGCCAAAAATCATCTATGTATATTTGATAGAATTACAGTAGATTTTAGTTTATTTCTTTACAGTTGCTTGTTTCATAACAGTGCAATAGCCAGTGCTTGTTTAAATACATGTCTCAGTGTTCTGACAACACAGACTCTTTAAAGGGCCCTCCAGAATCATCCGCACCCTTGATAACGATAAGTACAAAGAAAAACCTTTGTCTAGCATCTTTTGTGTCATCTTACACTTAAAGTATTAAAAAAAATGTAACCTTTCAGTGAGGTAACATTATTTTTAAAAACCTTAAGCATTAAAAAAAACCTGTGTCACAATTATTGCCATTCCTATAATTTCTCATTAACAAAATCCACGTGACATATAGTTTAGACAGCATTGCTACATCCTTGCTAAGATTGAGCTCTGACCTAGAGGGTTAGTAACATGGGCTGAATATAGGTGTTGTAGAGCTGTGTAGGTGGAGCAGAAAGTGTCTATAGAACTTAGACAGTTAACAGAATTACAGTTGATAGAATCAAAACCCAATACAGGCCATTTTAAAACAACCAATTATAAACAGATTTATCTTAGCTTCAATTTACTATATCAGAATTGCAGTTGGTCAAAACATTATTTACACCGAGTTGATTGTCTCTTTAAACAGTCTGGAAGATTGAAATTGTTTAAAAGCTTCTGATTGGCCAATTGTCATAATGAGGAGTAAATTGGATTCAGTGCCTTTTTGCACTTGACAACATGGGAAAATCCCAACAACTCAGCCAACACCTCAAAAAAAAAAATCATGGACCTCCACATATCTGATTCCTCCTTATGAGCAATTTCTAACCAACCAAAAGTACCATGGACATCTGTACAAACAATTGCAAACATATACATTTTGGGACCACACAGACACTGCACGATTCACGAAAGTATCATAAATTAACTCTGAAGGATGAACAAACTTTGGACTGAAAGGTTCAACTGAACTACAAAACAACAACAAAAGAACTGGTGAAATGGAGGCATCAGATACCAACGTTCAGACTGGAATTATAATTGGGGCTAGGTGGGGCTGAAGCCTTAGGCCGTGATCTCGGACGAGGCTAATGGTTAGATGCTCTAAAGCTCATGTCAAACTCAAGGCCCCCTGCTAAACACAGCCTGCTGCCTTGTTTCATTCAAACTATAAAAAAAAATATTGAAAAGTATGGTAGTACAAGACTACTGAACTACTACTGAACTAAACTATTACTGACCACACTATCTAGTATTCACAGAAGATCCATACCTGCAACAACCACCTGCATTCTGCACAGGCCACTGTACCACCCTGTTTCATCTCACAGCACTGAAACACTGGTTAAAATCCACACCTATCTGCTGCACCGGATGCAAGCAGGTCCCTGTCTAAGCACAATTTAGAAACGCATGGCCAGGAATTGATTTCAAGAAAGACGAGGAAATATACTAAATAAAATCACCATGTGATCTTCATCTGAGAAGTGTGAACACCTGTACACTTCATGTTCATGCATTTATTCAGTCAGCCAATCATGTGGCACCAAAAAATCATGCAGATACAATTTATTTCATCTGGGAAACATATAAATACTTTATATATCTTCTGATTGGCAGTACTAAATGAAAAAAATATATATCTTTCAGCAAAATAACAATTTTCACTGGTCATCTTGTTCAAAAGTTTACATCCCCCTTAATCTAGTGTGGTTGCCTTCTTGAGCATCAGTGAATGTTTGCACCTTTTGTAATAGTTGTGTATGAGTCAAAAAGATGGATCTCAACATCATGTAGCCACTGTTGGAAAGGGGTGAAATATGCAGAAGATGCTGGAAAAGAAAAGAATGTGCAGGACCTGGAAGATTTTTTCTGAAGAACAGTGGGCAGTTTAACTGAATAACTAACAAATAAAAAACAAAATGCAATTTTGTTCTCAGAATTCTGGTTGAAGCCGTTGATAGCTTCCTTTTTCTGCCCCGTCCAGGTTACTGCATATATTTTCTACCTCTAGCCAGTTCAGGTATTTCATGTGTTCCAGCTCAAGCACAAATGGTGCAACTAATGAAGCCCATGAATAGTTGCATCAGGTGTGCTTGAGACAACACCTGTTTTGCATATTTGTGCTGTTGTGAGAGAGTCTATTCAGGGGGTTGAATAATTTTGAAACTGGAGAAATCATTACAAGTTGCATTTTCAGTTGAATTTGGGGAAACCACTTGAAGCATTCATTGTGTTGAACTCTTTCAATCATTTTGTTTGATTTGTTCATTGCAAACAGCTGAAAGTCTGTTAATTTTGACAATAAATCTGATTTGCAATGGGGGATGAATAATTTTGAATGCAACTGTACAGCATATATATAAGCTATCACTGTGCAAAAGTTTTAGACACATGCAGAGAATACTGTAGAGCAAAGATGATTTCAAAAATAATGAAATTAAATGTTTCTCCATTTCAAAATAAATATATAATGAGCAGTAAACAATAATGAATGAAACAAAGGCAATATTTGGTGTGATGACCCTTTGCTTTAAAAAAAAAAAGTAGTCTCAGGTAGAATTAGCCTAGTGCAGTTTTACAAGGAAATGAGCTGTACGTTTTACTGAGCATCTTGCAGAACCAGACACACTTCTTCTGGAGACTTTGACAATCGCACTTGCTTCTTATTTTTCCAGCAGCCATCATTATGTTGTTTTTTTTTTTTTTTTGAAAAGTGTCTTTTACATAATATAAAAGACACTTTTATTGTTGCTAGGTGGCTGTTAAGCTAACTCAGTTGTTTGCTAGGGTATTGCTACTTGTATGAACAGTTAAGCATGAAAATGTTAAAAGGCTAAAGGCTATGTTAAAATGTTGCTAGCATATTCAGGTTGGTTGCTAGGGTGCTGCAAAGTTGTTGCTATGCTAACCCAATTAGTTGATAGATTGTTGGTAGGTGGTTGCTATGCAAAATGATTTGGTGTCTAGAGTGTTGCTAGGTGGTTGCTAGGCTAAACCAGTTGATTGCTAAGTTGTTGCTAAGTGGTTGCTAGGCTAACCCAGTTGGTTGCTATAGGTGTTGCTAGGTCCCTGTTTGGCTAATCCAGATAGTTGGTAGAGTTTTGCTCGGTGATTGCAATGACGTTCCAGTTGGTTGCTAAGGTGTTGCTAGATTCCCCCTGTGCTACGTAATGATAGTAACGCTAAAATAATACAGTCGAAAAAAAAAAACCCCTCATATTTTGCCCTTTCATATGTTGTTTTCCTGGAGAAAATACTTTCCATGTGTGATTAATTCTAGGTATGTGACCTAACAATTTTTGCATTTTGAGTACAAAGCAATCATTAAACTGACATATATAAAACTGACATTTGTATGCCTGCTGCACGGCCTCAAAACTTGAGCAAACTTGATACAGTGCCCATTTATAAACCCCTTCGTGCTTAAGCAAGCTTCTCTTGCTAATGATTGTTTATTTTTATATAAAATAATTGTTTATTCAGAACTATTTTCAGACTTGAAAAAATCGTCCCAGGATATTGCTTTCAAATGGCTCCCTAACAATTTTCTAAAATAACATATACTACATATATATGCATTATGTGCCTCAGTTAGTGTTACAACATAGAGCAACACTACTGCACAGTTTCTACAGTGCTTTTATGTTTTGCTTGTGTAGCAATGTGGCTCGTTTCGTAACAACTACGCCACGTGTAGCAAATGGCTCGTTTCGTAACTACACCACGTGCAGCAAGTGGCTCGTCTCGTTCTTCACACCGACTACGCCACCCCGAGAAAACGGGGAAAACAACCCAAATAAAGACATGCATATACATGTCAGAACAGGCAAGAGGCATGGGTTTCCATACAAAAATACATTTTATTTTGAAGTTAAAAAGACTGGCCAAGAATTATTTTTTTTAAAAAGCCAACGCAGTCAGGCATTGGTCAAATAAATGAGTCACAAAAGGAAAATTAACAATAATCATAGGAGGGCTGAGGCTTCCTGTATGAAGGGCAGGCTAGTACGACAGGACCAGCTGTACAAAAGGGAAAAGCACCCCACTAATCAGAATCATACCCACAAAATTCACTGCAAATAAACACAGCAATAATGACGACCCTTAATTAAGTAAAGCCTAAGGTGCAGCAAAGAACTCCCCCCAGCCTCAGGAAGCACTCAGCTCCTACAAGGAGAAAACAAAAACACAAAGTCAATTACAATATGCTCAAAGCAGACAAACAAAAGAATAAAACAAAACTAAGACAAACTTACTGTCACAAAAACACAGATAACCCCACACTCAAACTGATTACAGGTAGGAAGTGTACCAAAGCCACTACTACATAGCAGTATCAGTATAATTGATAAACACAGTTGAATTAAAGAAAGCTGATCTTAGTGACAGTAACCAACACAAAACAAAATAAAACCAAATCAAAGCACAACAAAGCGGCAACGTGGCTCCACGAGTGAGGGGGAGGAGCTATACCGAAATGACCACATCTCACTCAGCCCGCCTTAACGCATGCAAATCGAGGACCCTAAGAACAAACAGGTGTTACAACCTCAATTGGGAATGCATGCAAGATAGTTTAGCTCCAGTTGATTGGCCTGGTTATGGTAACAGAGGTGATTAATTTTAAGTCTAGGCTTAAAACGTATTTGTTTACTCAAGCCTACCCTGACTAGATTCTGTTCTACTACTTCGCAGTCATAATTATCTTTTTTCTCCCTCTCTCCTTTCGCCGAGCCCCACATGAATTTATGGAGATACTAGAGATCCAGATCCTTTCTGCCTCTGGATGGAGCTCAAATCTTCTCTAATTCCAGACTGCTGGGACTACGGCTGCTCCTAAGGCCATACAGACTTCATATAAATCCATAATGAACTTTTTCACACTATCTGTTGTTACCCAGATGAGGATGGGTTCCCTTCTGAGTCGGGTTCCTCTCAAGGTTTCTTCCTCTTAAAACATCTTAGGGAGTTTTTCCTTGCCACCGTTGCCACTCAGTGGCTTGCTCAGTTGGGATAAATTCGCACCTTTAATATCTGTATACCATGTTGATATTTCTGTAAAGCTGCTTTGAGACAATGTCTATTGTAAAAAGCGCTATACAAATAAAATTGAATTGAATTGAATTGAATTAATCATTCCTGCCCTGGGCTGAGAAGCCATCTTGAAATTACTTTTCCTTTTTAAACACAAATGTAGGCTTCTTATAAAACCCTTAGTTTCAACAGTCAGTATAAAATCGAATTGCACTGATGTTACATTAAAAATGTAAAAATGAAACTGAATGATAGTGTTTATTTTTGGCCAATAACCTTTTTAAGACAGTTCTCATATCTCTTGAATTGTAAGAAGTACTTATTCTTTGCCGTAATCCCTTTTCCTTATTCTCACTCTCGGTTTCATCCTCTAGGGTGGCTTGTATATTTTCCAGTTGTTTGATTACTACTGCTGCAGTGGGATGACACTTCTCTTATTTGCCATTCTGCAGTCAGTGTGTATAGGGTGGGTGTATACTGAGTACTTAAAGCATTTACAGTTTTTGGGCAGATTCAGCTTGCAGAAAGGTGAGTATGTAGAGAGTACAACATATTCAGTAGGTTAATGATGGTTATGACAATGTATTACTCATTTTTCATAGGGGCTAATCACTTGTATGATAATATTGAGGACATGATTGGCTATCGACCATTGTTCTTAATAAAGTATTGTTGGAAATACATCACTCCTCTAGTCTGCACTGTAAGTACCTGCAGATGTGTTCCGACTTTTTGGTTACTTTAAATAAAATTACTGACTGCTAAAACATATCTGCTAATGATAATAGACATAGGGCCCATAAATTTCATGATTATGGCTTCATGTAGGAAAAAAGCTATAAGATTGCAGCAAAACGTATTCTGTGTATTTTTGGGACCATCGGCACAAGTAGTTCCATGGTATTAAGCGGTGCAGATTAGAGCTAAAATTAAGATTATTTTGCTAATTAGTTAATATATAAATATTTTTTCAGAGAAATATTAAATACCGTAAGGATTTATTTGTACCATTTCATTCAATTAATACTTCTACAGGACTCTTAACTATGTTTAATTAAAGCAAATAGCTTTGCCCAAAACTGTATGGATGTGCTTTATGACTTTCGAAATGAGAAAATGTTTGTCTCGTAGATCCCATTCATTTTTGTGATCATGTTCATTTTCAAGCCGTTGAGTTATTGAGTTGAGACTGTTTGAATTTTGTGATAGGGTTAGGAAAGCTAGATAAATATGAACATAAATGTGTGATACAGCTAGAAAACCGGATAGTTTTCAACAACTCAATACATAGCAGATA
Source organism: Ictalurus furcatus (assembly GCF_023375685.1). Taxonomy (NCBI): domain Eukaryota; kingdom Metazoa; phylum Chordata; class Actinopteri; order Siluriformes; family Ictaluridae; genus Ictalurus; species Ictalurus furcatus. The sequence goes on along the minus strand of NC_071265.1, from coordinate 24,774,050 downwards.
ATAAACATGATTCATGCCACTGTTCCTCACAGTGACCACAAACAAATGATTAGAAATGTGAAATATTACTCATGTGGAAACACAAGTATACAGTGCATCCGGAAAGTATTCACAGCGCTTCACTTTTTCCACATTTTGTGGAAACTGCGGGACCTTATATAGACAGGTGTGTGCCTTTCCAAATCATGTCCCATCAACTGAATTTACCACAGGTGGACTCCAATCAAGTTGTAGAAACATCTCAAGGATGATCAGTGGAGACAGGATGCACCTGAGCTCAATCTTGAGTGTCATGGCAAAGGCTGTGAATACTTATGTACATGTCCTTTTTTTGTTTTTTTATTTTTAATAAATTTGCAAAGATTTCAAACAAACTTCTTTCACGTTGTCATTATGGGGTATTGTTTGTAGAATTTCGAGGAAAATAATGAATTTAATCCATTTTGGAATAAGGCTGTAACATAACAAAATGTGGAAAAAGTGAAGCGCTGTGAATACTTTCCGGATGCACTGTATGTTATGAACCCAACAGTATAGGGTCACTTTCTGATGTGCGCCACCATTTCCATCAAATGTGTTTTGGGCACAAATAAAGTGTGCCATATCATGTTTTATAACACAGCCCAACTAATCAATAATAAAATTTGTTGCCATCTATTTTATTTATCAATTTTGTCTGTTAGCCATTCCAGCCCTATATGAGGCAGCAAAGACAGATGCAGTTTCAGGTGAACACTATTTGAAAAGCAGGCAGACAAATCCAGTAAATAAAGGCTTGGTATGTCACCAAATAATTGCAAGAGGATACTTTTCAGTGAATAAAGCTACGTTAACACATGCATTGATTTTATTGCTGCAAGCCACCAGAAGGTGTGCTATGAAATCGACGGTGGATGTTCCTACGAATGGTTGCCATAGTAACATTTATCATTTACTCACAGGCAGCATCGCGGATAATGGCTCCCCGAGATGATTTTGGGGAACTGCTTTCTAGGACATTAACTCACTATGAATGTGTTAATTACCTGTGATTTCAACATCCATATGGACGTAATCTCTTATCCATCGACTGTCAGCTTCACAGGGTTATTAAACTCATTTGGCCTTATGCAGCATGTATCTGGCCCCACTCACAAACATGGCCATACACTGGATCTGGTGATTTCTTATGGTTTAGCTATTAATGAACCAAAGATAGTCAACATTGTAATTTATGACCACTATTGTGTCTTCTTTGAAATTGTACTAACATTGGGAGTGATAAGAGGACTGTCACTAAGTGCTATCTCTCTGCGGATACAGCTGCGACCTTCATGGAGCTCATATCATCTCTCCCCCTTCGTTCACTGCCTTCATAAGACACTCTAGTGGAGAGCTTTAGTGTCAGGTTGACCAAATGTATTAACTTTGTTGCCCCCTTAAAAACAAAAACTGTCTCTGGGAAAATTAAAGCTGCCCCTTTCAGCTAGAAAATCTTACTTTTCAAGTTCAATTGACAGCCACAAAGACAACCCCACCATAGATAGGCTGCTAAACCCCTCACCTCAAATATCATCAGACCTTTTCACAACTGAAACATGCAATGAGTTTGCAGGTTTCTTCAGTGATAAAATTACTATCATCAGTCAGCACTTGTCCTGCTGGTATGTTTTCTCAGTGATCAGCCCTAACACGCTTGCCCTGGTTATATCACTTATGAATTCTTCTAGTTGCTCTCTCGACCCATTACCCACCAGCTTTTTTAAGTTGGTTTCAAATTCATTATTACCAGACTTCCTGAGCATTGTTAATCTGTCCCTCCAGCAAGGATTTTTTCCACATACATTTAAGACAGCTACTGCTAGCCCTCTGCTGAAGAGAAACAATCTTGTTTCTTCTGTGCTCAGTAACTACAGACCTATCTCTAATCTTCCATTTCATGGCAAAATAATTGGAAAAGTTGTGTCCATACAGCTCAATAACTATCTCAAAATCAATAATCTTAATGAGACATTTCAATCTGGCTTTCGGTCCAACTCTAGCACAGGCACTGCCCTTCTAAAAGCTTTAAATGACCTACAACACAATAAGGACTCAGGTAATTTGTCAATTCTACAACCCCAATTCCAAAAAAAGTTGGGATGCTGTTTAAAATGTAAAAAAAACAAAACAGAATGAAATGATTTGCAAATCTCATAAACCCCATATGTTATTCACAATATAACATAGAAAACATATCAAATGTTTAAACTGAGGAAATGTACCATTTTTAGAAAAAATTAAGGTAATTTTGAATTTGATGGCCGCAACACGTCTCAATAAAGTTGGGACGGGGTCAACAAAAGACTGGACATGTACTTTTAAAAAGTATCTTAAAGCACATTTGTTCACTGGGGCCTTTCCTCAAAGCAGTTATGTCTTCTGTAAAGCACTTTGTAAACATTGTTTTAAAAAGTGCTATATAAATAAAGCATTACTTACTTACGTACCCTAGTGCAAGTGTGAAAGCTTTTTGAAATTTTACAAGTATCCTTTTTCTTTAGAGTACATTTGTGTTCTCTCAGGTCAAATTCACTCCTCTGAAGTTTAACAATATAACTGAATTTCCCTGGTGGGGCTATGCTATTGGCTGGTACTTCACACTCTCTTCAACTCTATTGGTTCCTCTTTGGATGATCTATGCTCTCCTCACTTCCACTGGCTCACTGAGACAGGTATGTTCCATTGCAGGCTAAATGTGAGAACACTGACAGATTATTGCTTATATACCCTTCCTTATATACCGTATGTGCTTAACACAGAAATCTTACTCAATGAAATTGATTTCTTAGCAACTTACAGTTACTTGTTTCATAACAGTGCAATAGCTAGTGCTTGTTTAAATAAATTTCTCTCTGTGACAGCACAGACTATCTAAAGGGCCCTCTAGAATCATCGGCACACTTGATAGAGATAAGCACAAAGAAAAATCTTTGTTTAGCATCTTGTTGCCAGTCATTTACTCTTACAGTATAAAAGAAGTGTAACCTTTCAGTGAGGTAACATTGTTAGGTGCACGGCTAGCTAGGTCTGTGGAGCATAAGACGCTTAGGGCATACTTACACTAGGACTTAACATTCTGTGCCGCCTAATGTGAGTACACACTTAATCTCAGGATTGTGGGTTTGAGCCCCACGCTGGGCACGAAACCTAACCACTGGGATGGCACAAGTTAGTGCACTCTCAGTGCCTGTTGAAAGCTTGGATAAAATTGTCAGACTGCGTCAGGAAAACTTGTGCCAAATCAAATATGCCGATAATAACCTGGATTTCCATAATGGAAACAGGTGATCTGCTGTGGCGACCCCTAACGGGAGTGAGGTAACGTTTTTCTATTCAAAAGAAACCTGTGTCACAATTACTGCCATTCTCATAAATTCTCATGAACAAAATCCAAATGAAATATACTCTCCTTTTGACAGCAATGCTACATCCCTGCTTAGATAGGGTGTGGAAAATAATCAGAAAATACATTTAATGTTTTCCTATTACCTATTTTATACTGCATATAATCCATTTTATAATACTGGTCTTTATGTAACTCAGAATTGTGAATTGTGGTCTATTTGCGAAGAGCATGAGAAAAACAAGTTTATTATTATCAAATGTTCTTAATTCCTCCTTAGTGCAGAGCAAGCAGTCAGAAGAATCGCAGTCAGTCTTTATTCTCTATCAGAAGAAGAGCAGAACAAACACATTCAATCGCCTAGGCAGGCTCCAGTCAGCCTGTCTAATAAATGTAGTTTTCCCAAGTTGATGAGAAGTAAAAACCTTGATAGATTAACATGCAGAACTCACAGTACATGTGTAGGAGGTACAGTATGTGCATCAAACATTGATAAGGAGGTCAGCCTGACCTTATGTGGTCTCAGTGGAGTTACATGTTGTAGATAACATAAACGGTAAATGGATAAATGTGAGGCATCAAGTGGTGGTAAAGAGAGTTAGAATGAGTAAAACAAAGCAGAGCTAGCCATTTAGAGGGGGCAAATATGTCATGCCCTTGGGGTTTTTAACTCTTCAGTATTCGCTCTCGAGACTGACCTCCTTTATTACATGGGTTTACCTTTGTAATAAAGTTCTTGCTGATTCTAAGTAGTTTGCTTTCCTTGCTTATCCTTGAACTTACATGGGAGATGGAAAAATTCCCCATGACATATTTGGCATGCCAGCCAGGGGGGCAATAATCTGGAAGAGTGGGATGGAGTGGACTGCCCAGGCAGGGGGAGGACTGCTGGCTACCATAGGGAAAAGGTAAACAGGGCTGGTTTGATCAAATTCTGCATTAGTAGCACTGATTTCCTGTGTAGTCTGCACGGTACACACTCTACTGGAATAAAATGACACCCTCCTGGAGGATAAGCAATGGAACCGAAGATAAAAGACAAAGGTGAGCAGATGGCTTTATAAAATAGGCTCGTTGTCCGTTTTATAATTTTTTTTATGTAAATTTTTTCTTTTTATTTTAGTGTGCTAATTATTATTATTATTTTATGTGTTAATTAAATGTGTATGATCAACACAGAATTCTTAGCTTCATTGTAATGGAATTTTTTTGCCCATTACTTTGTTGTATTTTTTGAGTAGGTTAATACATTTTTTATTTACTATTTGAATATTTTTGCCATTTTTTTTTTCTTTTGAGTTAATGCATTGTTTACTGGACATCTGGCTTAGCATTTTTCATCTTTAGTGGATTAAGTAAACGTATACGTCTAATCAGTACCTTATTAATTTTGTGGCTGGTTATGGAAAGACGTATGTATTATGTTACATCGTATTTCTGTTTGTACTATGTGCCGTTCGGGTGTCTATGTCAGTGGTGGGGTTGGTGTCTTCTGTCTCCTCCTCCTCCTTTAGGCCCAATGCATCACATTCCGGTTTGCCATCAGATGGTCACAACTCGAACATGCCAGTTCCTGCCTCGTGCTTTGCGATTGGTTGGCTGTACGTTTCTGGACGTGTACTTAACCCTCGTCAGCAAGCAGCTCACTGCAAGGGGTTTGTAACATACATTTTGACTTTGTAAAACTTGTCTCTTCTTACGAAATTACTATACACAATAGTAATATGATTAAATGCTATGACATTTCAGTGAAAAGATGTCTTCTTTCATATGTCTTCTACAATAAAACCAATCAAATTTGAACACTATCTAATAAAAACTAGCTAATTTCCGACACTCATCTTATCTCAGCTCATCTTTAAGTTTTTTTTTTAAATTATTATTAGCTGGGTTATTTAAACCCCTGTCTATGTCTTTATTAAAAATTCTTGCTAAGCCACAACTATATATATACAGTATCTCACAAAAGTGAGTACACCCCTCACATTTTTGTAAATATTTGATGATATCTTTTCATGTGACAACACTGAAGAAATGACACTTTGCTACAATGTAAAGTAGTGAGTGTACAGCTTGTGTAACAGTGTAAATTTGCTGTCCCCTCAAAATAACTCAACACACAGCCATTAATGTCTAAACCGCTGGCAACAAAAGTGAGTACACCCCCAAGTATATATATATATATATATATATATATATATATATATATATATATATATATATATATATAAGTGTGCCATTTACAACTACATTTTGTGAACTTTTTGTTTTTGGATGTTCATGTTGGGTTGTTCAAGTGTATGGAATTTTTTTTTTTATTTGTACTGGAATATTACTTTGGATTCTGACTTTTTCTTTATTGAATCACAAATAAAATATTTCTTAAGTTGGATCCACACCTCGCTTTGACTCTTGTCTAATGTGACAATAATTATTAATTAAATAACAGAATCTGTGTGATAATGTGGCAATGTATATGCGTGGTAAGATCACTCTGGGGTGGAAACTTTTCCAGCCCAAGAGAGGATTCAGACATCGACATCTAGGGAGACAATTGTGATAAGATTAAGAGACTGCTGATGATCGTGAAGGTTGTGATTACCGGCCACTCCGATAGTTCCTGTCCAGAAAAATCAGATTGATCACTCCACAAGTGGACTTGAGAATTACAGAAGCTGCATGCCATCACATAGGTATGTCAATAACTAGCATACAGAAACCTCACTGACAGTTTTATACGTGCTCCATGGGATACTGACAAACAACAGATGCAGAAAGATGATGCACTACTTACTCAGACTCATGTAAGATTTATTAATCTGCTTTCAATATTCAAAATCATCTTTCCCCTGCTGGGAACTCCAATTAGGCTGACAATGATGCTACAGGTTTGTACATTATGCCTCATATCTCTTGAACCGTTGACAGGGCCTTTGTCTTTCAAGTGTATTCAGACAGGAATTAGATGTCCTTTAGAAGGTACATTTCTTGTAGCAGGTTTGATATGTCAACTCTGTAATCAGGTGACCTAACAGACTTAGTATAGCAATTTCTAGTAAGTTTTCATGGCATGTTTTAAATGCTGACAATGGGACACAAAAAGATGATGGAAAGAACACTTCATTACTCAATATTTATCCTGTTTCAAATTCTATAAAGGTAGTTTACCTATGCATGTGAAATCACATCATATACTGTAAATTACAGTATTATTTCAAATAGAAAAAATGTACAGACTACAGTATAGAAATTTGTTTTGAGACTAATTAGAAAATTACTTTGGACATTTGAGCAAGGCTAAATTCTAAACTATAGTACCTGCCATATCTGCAATTTAACCTACAGCATAGTCTAAAACACATACAACTGTTGAACAGGTTTTTTTTGTTGTTGTTGTTTGGTTTGTTTTTTTTTTGTACACAGAACACTTTAAAGTAGTCTGAAGCACAAGAAGCCATGCTCCAGTTCCCATAATCACTTCTTGTTTGGAATATGTGAAAGGGTAGGGTTACACTAGAGTGGACATCGGTTAATATTCTCAAACATGTTACAATACCAGAGCATCACTAGAGGGCAGGATTTAGTGCTGTTTTTACACACCATCACCTGTAGATCTCACTAACACCAGTAAGCAGTCATTAGAAAACAAAAATAAAAGTTCTCCAGTAGATTTCTGTCTTTTTATACGCTAGGTAGACAGATTAGCATATGACTGGGCAGTTCCATTCTGATAGTGTAAAATCTTAAATACTGCCTCATACGTACTGAATGATCCAGTTATAAAAGAAAAAAACAATAAATGCTGCTACAGTACATCTACCTGCCCGGGTTTCCTGATGTCCCAATACCCGAATTCTGGTTTTATATACATAAAAATGACATGTTTTAACTTTTGCTTTTCACTACTTTCTAAAGGTCCTGGATTAATGGTCCTATGTTCCTAACAACAATTACTTTGGACATTTGATAAGGGGGCTGAGGGAGTGGTGATCATATCAGGTTTCGGCTAATTCAATAGAGGAATAGGCTTTTGAGTAAGAAAAGGAGGTGGGTCTACGGAGTTAAAACAGAGAAACATAATGAGAGTAAGAGAGAAAAGCAGGGGAAACAGAGGTGCACAAAGAAACACAGTCCTTTTTCACTCTCCAGAGGACTGCAGATAAGACACGTCTTGCATCTCTGAGGAAAAAGTTTTAAAAGGCAGTAAGAGAGAAGGTGTACACCAAGGGCGCATAACCCCAGTTGTAGAGGGCTGAAATACAACACAAAAAGATCCAACCAAGTTACCAAGTTATTACCAGCAGGAAATTGAGTGAGCTCAAACTACAGAGTTAAGATCAATACGTTTTTTCTATATCCATACCTTGAAAAGGCTTCTGACCAGTTTCAGATGAGTGGCTCAAAACTACCAGAGCTCTTGGCTCCACCTTAATTCCTCTCATTCTTGCAGTTTCAACATATCATTCAGAAGTGTTGCTTCAAATCGACACAGACATAAACAGAGACAGACCAGTAAGACAGATACCTTCAGAATCTCAGGTAAACTTTTATTTCACTTTTGCTATTTGCCAGTGAACTGCAGTGGCAGAAAAGGAACTGATACAATTTTCTTTTATAATTTCCAGTTTAATTAAATGGGCAGATGAATAGGTTAAAAATAAATGCTGTAGTTTAACAGTTTGAAGAAGATTTATGCTTTTGATGATTTACAGCAGAACAAACTGATGTACTGATTTGTGAACCCATGGCTCATATTATATTTTAATTGATTAATAGTGTTTTTATAACACCTGTTAATGTGAAATCACTGATATACAAAACTTGTGGCTCTGGTCAGGAAAGGGATTACATTTGACTCTCAAAGGAAGTAAATGAGGTCATGACCCTGTGTGGCTGTGGGAATGAGGTTAGGTGTGCAGAGTAAAGTGTACTGAGTAGTACAGAGTATTTCATTTATTTCCTTTTTTTTTCTTTCAATTAAATTTTCTAATGAGAAAATTAATCCCAATTATGATAGACCCAACAACAACATGAGACAAGTAAACGTATTGAATTAAATTTTGCAGTGTAGTGGATATTTGGCATTTGCTGAATTTGGCAGGTTAGTTAATTGAATGACTAATTTAAATTTATAAACAGTGACAACTGAGCTTCAGTAGGTTCAGTTGAACTTCCTTTCATTATCTAGAGAGCAGTAGAAAAAAATCTGAATTTATCCTAGTAGGGTAACAGTAAAGTTTATAAGTGATTTTTTTTTTTTGTTTGGGGAAAACACATGTAATGAATTTATGAAACATTATACTACATGTGCCCTTTGATCAGTGAAAGACAATTATATTGTTTTATGCATCACAGATCTACTCACAGCAAATATGTACCACAACATGTATACCATTTCACATCAAGATCCCAAGGTTACGTAACTACAATACATGTCTATATTTACAATGTGATTAATTCTATAACTACATGTCATGACTTAATAGTTGCATTTAGAATTCCTTTGAAATATTAGCAATTTAGTGAAATACGTTAATAACAGGAATAAAGATTTGTCCTATTTAGAACTTGTTCTTATTTTTTTCTTTTTAATAGAATAATATTGAATAATTAATTAATATATTCTTTCTTTAATTCATTTGTTTTTCTCAGCTGCATCATGAAGGAAAACTTTGAGCCCACAGTGAAATTAAAGCTGGTGAATGTAGCCAGCTCCACGGCACAATCCCAGGGCAAACCAAAGCAGAGAGAACAGTGGGCCAGTAAGGTGGAGTTTTTTCTGGCGGTTGCAGGACATATCATTGGTCTGGGAAATGTGTGGAGGTTTCCTTATCTGTGTTACAAAAACGGAGGGGGTAAGGTTCTTTACTTCCCAAACCACAGCCTCTTTAATGCTTGCTTATACTACAGTTCTTTTTGCAGGCACTGTAAAAACACATGGATATAAGACTACAATTTTTATTCTGGTTTAATAAAGTATATCAGATCAAATATTTTAAATATGAAACTTATAAGACTACATTTGTTGTTTACAAAATGAAGGTACACAACAAAGCAGAGTTCTTGAGTTACTGAGCTAGCTTTCTGTTTAACTCAGGCTTCACAGTGTCAGAGCAGCTAAGTCTATCCCAGAAAGAAATGCAGATGAAAACAGTTTAAATCAAATAAAACATTTAGCATGAGCACTGCTCTGACAGAAACGATTCTCCACGGCACATTGTGTTCATTTAGCTCAGTTGAGAAAATTCCACCAATATCGTGAGGGACAATTTATTTTTACAGTTTAAACAGAAGTTGCCTCTAACTGTTTAGCACTGATTTCTAATCTCTTTTCTCTCAGAGCTATTCCTCTTTTTCTTAAATGCCCATTTGAATAGCAGTAACATATTTGAATGGCCCATAATGCCATTCAGGCATTGATGTTAGGCGAGGAGGCCTGTGGCTCACCCGGCATTCCAGTTCATCCCGGTAGTGCTCACTGAGGTTGAAGTCAGGGCTCTGTGCATGTCACTAGAGTTATTCTACACCAGCATTGTCAAACCATGTCTTCATGGAGCTTGCTTTGTGCACAGAGGTATTGTTATGCTGGAACAGGTTTGGGCTCCTTAGTTCCAGTGAAGGGAAATCATAAAGTTATGGCATACAAAGACATTTTAGACAATTGATTGCTTTGAGTTTGGGAAAGACCCACATATGGGTGTGATGTGCACATACTTATATATATATATATATATATATATATATATATATAAGAATAAACATGCCTACTGTATATGATGCTGTTTCCCTAGTACAGGGGCTGCATGAGGTGGTGTGTGAAGTTGTATACTTGGTTTTGTGGTAATACATGTCGTGACCATAGTGAACAGAATTGTACAAATGTTTACGCGCTTCCCTCTTTCCCGAAGAATCTGTATGATGCTTAAACAAAGCAAGGGTGTGCATGAGAATAACAGATATGTCACTTTATGCAGTTTGCTTTAACATGCGCTAATTTAATTTAATGTTAGTAGATTAGCTGCAGTCACTTTGAGGTATTGTGTATTCAATATTATTTGTCTGTCTCAAAGGAGCTTTCTTTGTGCCATACATACTGTTCCTATTTTCCTGTGGCATACCTCTCTTCTTCTTGGAAACATCACTGGGCCAGTACACTAGCCAGGGTGGCATCACATGCTGGAGGAAAATTTGCCCTCTATTTGAAGGTAATCGCAAAAAATAACCTATTGACAATAAGCAATATTCCAAAAATGTTAAACATGATCAAAGATATGTACAGTATATAGATATTTGTTATTTAGTTAGTTTATTTTCGTTAAAATGCCATAATTAAATTGGGAGTTACTACAGTATAAAGTATACATTATACTTAATTCCTTCCTCAGGACTGGGCTATGGTAGCCAGATTGTGATCCTGTACACTGGAGTTTATTACATCATTATTCTGGCCTGGGCATTTCTCTACCTGTTCTTCTCATTCAGCTCAGAGCTCCCATGGGCTAACTGCAAGAATAGCTGGAATACAGGTAATACTGCTGCCATTGTCATTAACTGGCCATGCAGCTTTCTAGAGTTACACTGTGCACTTTTCTAACACTTCAGTTAAACTAATGACAAGCTTTGCACAAGTATCTCTTAGTGAAGGTTTAATGGAATGCAAATCCTTTTGTTGCTGATCATTTGTTATAATATTCAATAGCAGTTCCCTTGCATCAAATAAGTTTATAAAAAGTTTGTTTCTGTCTTACAGAGTCCTGCATGGAATTCAGCAAGAACAACATGACTGATAATATTACAGACAAAATTACATCCCCAGTTGTGGAATTCTGGGAGTGAGTTTTGGGAATTAGAACAGGAAACAGAACTACATGTACATACGTGCCAATCTACTGTACATGTATCAGCCTAATTATTAAAGTCAGTGTCACAGTTCACATAATTTAGGAGAAAGCACAGATCATTCAAGATCAACTATTTTCTGTGCTTACAGGAAAAGGATTCTGGGTTTGTCTGGTGGCATAGAAGAAATGGGTAATGTGAGGTGGGAGCTGGCTCTGTGTCTCCTGTTGGCCTGGACCATTTGCTACTTCTGTGTGTTTAATGGTGTGAAGTCTACAGGCAAGGTTAGTGCTCAGACTTTTCTAGTCTGTGCTGGCCACTGCTAGATAACGATTGATAGAATGATGGGAGATGACCGGAATATTGGTCCCTAGCTTGTGTTAAGAGTGTCGTGTCACACAGGTGGTCTATTTCACTGCTACCTTTCCTTACTTGATGTTGATGGTGCTCTTGGTGCGTGGACTGACGCTGCCTGGGGCAATTAGCGGAATCACATTTTATCTCTACCCAGATCCTTCTCGCCTCACAGACCCACAGGTACCAAACATTAATTTAGACATGACTGAAAAAGCTAACTGCAAAATGATGATTTTTATTTTTATTTTTGCATTTAAGGCATTTTGCACGCACATCTGTATAGGTGGTACTTTTCTTTCAGGTGTGGATGGATGCAGGTAGCCAGATATTTTACTCCTATGGAGTTTGCACAGGGACTCTGACAGCTTTAGGAAGCTATAATAAATATGACAACAACTGTTACAGGTAAATAAATTTGTCTATTCAAAACCTGTTGTTGTCTTATGCTTGATTAGTCTTGAGTTTATATAGTATATGTATGTGTATGTGTATTTTTTTCAGAGACTGCATGTACTTGTGCTTGTTAAACAGTATGACTAGCTTTGTGGCTGGATTTGCTATTTTTTCTGTGTTGGGCTTCATGGCTGATGAACAGGGAATGGACATTTCAATGGTGGCAGAGTCAGGTATGGCAAGAATATTCATGCAGAGTCAGTTTACCTTACAAAAAGGTTATACTGGGAGGAAATGCTGATAATACTTTTTTACTTTCTTTGAAAACAAGACTACAAGAAAAGAACAACATCCATTTTAGGGACATAAACAGTTATCACTGCTTTGACAAGTGACAAATGAGCATGTAAAACATGCTGACCATTAATTATATAAAAATTGCAAGTTTGTGATATCTCCAAACACTCTTGGATATTAATCATTTTGCACGGCTAACTTTTTGGAATGCACAGTCCTGTGAAAAAGTAAATACACATTATTGGAAATTGTTGGCAATTATTTATTTATTTATTTATTTATTTATTTATTTTACATATTTCGACAAGCAAATATTTGCTCCTCTTTGAAACAGTGCCTATTAATAAACTTGAACAAAACCATAAGGAAAAATAGCTTTTTCAATCATTATTATTATTATTCAACAGAAATATCAATATATGTGATATTCTTCAGTGAAACACGTAAGTACACGCTTGGCCTCAGAAGCTAGTATTTTACCCTTTAGGAGAAATAACTTCTTGTAGGAGTTTTGCATAATTGTCCACCAGTCTGTGACATCAGCTTGCTGGAATTGTTGTCCAATCTTCCATGCGATATTCTTTCAGTTGCAAGATGTTTGTGGGTTTTCTTGCATGTACTGCCGGTTTCAAATCCCTCCACAACATTTCAATGGGATTCAAATCCAGGCTTTGACTAGGCCATTCCATAACCCTCCATTTCTTCTTTTTGATCCATTCCTTGGTGGATTTGCTAGTGTGCTTAGGATCATTATCCTGCTGAAAGGTCCACTTTCTGTTCAACTTCAACTTTTGGACAGATGGCCTCACATTATCTTCAAGCACTCTTTGATATAATTCAGAATTCACAGTTGAATCAATGAATGCACGTTATCCAGTCCCTGAGGCAGCAAAGCAACCCCAAACCATAACATTTCCACCACCGTGCTTCACAGTTGGTATGAGGTGCTTCTCCTGAAAAGCTGTCATTGGTCTGCACCAAACATGTCTGCTGTTAATGTGGCCAAACAATTCTATCTTTCATTTGTCTGTCCAGAGCACATTAATCCCAAAGGCCTGGTCTTTGCCTATATGCTCATTGGCAAACTGTAGTCTTACAAAGTCTTTTTCCTGGCATGCTTCCCTTGCAGGTCAAATTTGTGCAGTCTCTTTCTGATTGTAGAAGCATGCACTCTGACACCTGCATCAACACTTGCAAGACTTACTAGCAGATCCTGTGATAAAATTTTGGGGTTCTTGGAGATTGCTCTTGGGATGAATGTATTGGGATGGCCAGTCCTGGACAAATTGGCAGTCGTTTGAATTATGTGCCACTTGTAGATGATTTTCCTTACAGTAGAATGATGTATATCAAATAATTTGGAGATCTTTTTAAATCCCATGCTAGACTCATATGCATCCACACCCTTTTTTCTGAAGGCCTTATATAACTCTTTAAATCTTGGTATGATGAAACACCTTTATAGCAAAGGGAACACCAGGCACTAGATTTGAGAGGTTTAAATAAGACAGTTTCCACCTGCACTCCCTGAGTAGATTCTGATTACTGGCACCCAATCTTGAACACCTGATTCAAATTTTATGGATTTGAAGGTATGTTAATTGAAATTTTGAAAATTACTACAAAATATACATTTTTTGTGTCATTTGGTAGAGTGTATCACCTTTATTTGTAGGCACTGTTTCAAAAAGGATTAAATATTTGCCTGTCCAAATGTAAAAAAAATACCCAACAATTTCAATGGGGTGTACTTTTTTCACATGACTGAATATGATATAGGTGCAAATTGTTTTAGAACTTTGTATACCCATCAGTCTATATTTCTCTAGGCCCTGGGCTGGCATTTATTGCTTACCCACGTGCAGTGGCCTTGATGCCTTTCCCTCAGTTATGGGCAGTTTTCTTCTTCATTATGATCCTTTTCCTTGGACTAGATAGTGAGGTAAGTGTGCTTTGACTAAGCTACAGTTTATTGTTCCTTTATTCCTTTTAATTATTTTCATCAGTGAGAAAAATTACTTTGTATAACCCTGAAATACACATATTATCATAAAGAGGTATTGCTTGATAATCATATACATTGGATTCAGAAAGTATTCAGACCCCTTTACTTGTTGCACACTTTATTGTACTTCGGATTTGATTTTTATTCAATACAGTATAACTGACATTTTAAAAAACTCATTAAAAATCAAAAACTGAAAAATCTTATTCACAAAAGTATTCAGACTCTTTATTCAATACTTGGTAGATACCTTTTGGCAGCAATTAAAGCTACGAGACCTCTTGGTCTTGTATGTCTCTACACGTATGTCTCGACATACTTGTATGTCTCTATATGTCTCTACAAGCTTTGAATACCTGGAATTTGACAGTTTATCCCATTTGTTCATGGCAGATCCTCTCAAGCTCCATCAGTTTGGCTGGAAAGCATCTGTGAACAGCCATCGTCAGGTCTCTCCACAGATGTTTGATAGGGTTTAAGTCTGGGCTTTGCCTGGGCGACTCAAGGACATTCAGAGACTTGCCCCAAAGCAAATCTAGTGTTTTGGCTGTGTGCTTATTGTCATGTTGAAAGGTGAACTGTTCCCCCAGTCTGAGTTTGTGTGCACTCTGGAGGATGTTTTCTGTAAAGGTTTTCTGGAGGAGGATTTCCTGTATTTGCTTGTATTCATCCATCCCTTGTACCTATCCCTGCCACTGAGAAGCACCCCCTCAGCATGCTGTTGCCACCACTATGTTTCCCTGTAGGGATGAGATTAGCCAGGTGATGTGCAGTTCCTGTTGTTTTTTTTTTTTCTTGCTGTTCTGCCCAAAGTGCTAAATTTTCATTTGATCAGACCAGAGAATCTTTTCCCACATGTTGCCAGAGCCTTTATGCTGTCATATACCTTTTACACAACAGTGGCTTCTGTCTTGCCTCTCTACCATGAAGGCCTGATTTATAGAGTGGTGCAGAGATGGTTGTTTGTCCAACAGGTTCAGCCAACAGGTTCTTTGCATAAGACTTTTGGAGCTCTTTCAGAGTGTGTTGGATTCTTTCTTACCTCCCTGACCAAGTCCCTTCTTTCCTGGATGCCTGGGCAGCTAACTCTAGGATGGTTCAAGGTTGTGCCAAGCCACTGTGGTCCTGGGAACACTCAAAGCCTTAGAAATTGGTTTATATCCTTGCCCTGATCTATACTTGACAAATTTGAGTGCGGAGATTCACAGACAGTTCCTTGGACCTCATGGCTTGGTTTTTGTTCTGACAGTGCAGTGAAAAATTTGGGCCCTTACAGACCATGGTGTGTGCCTTTTCAAACTATGTCCAATCAATTCAAATTGCAGCAGGTGCTGCAGATAATTAAAGCAAACAGGATACACCTGAACACAGTTTGGAGTGCCACAGGAAAGAGTCTGAAAATTTTTGTGAATAAGAGATTTCGTTTTTTATTTTTAATTAATTTTCAAAAATCTCTAAAAATAGGTTTTCACTTCATCATTATGGGCAATTAAATGTAGATTACTGGGTAACAATGCCAATTTTATCCATTCAAAAATCTAATCCATAACACAATAAAGAGTGCAACAATTAAATGGATCTGAATACTTTTTGAATCCATTGTAGTTTTGAGGCAAATTACTAATATAGTAACACTTTATTTTTGTGCAGTTTGTATATCATGAAGCCATGGTAACAGCAATCTCAGATATGTACCCCTTGTTCTTCCAAAATGGACACCGACGTAAAATCCTACTTCTCCTAATCTGTATAGTCAGCTTCCTTGTTGGTCTGCTGATGGTAACAGAGGTGAGAACTCAGATGAAAATTTATCATTTGAATTGATGATTTATCAGATGAAAATAGATTTTTCTTGTTCATCACATTCAACATGTGATGCTAGTGTTCAGTGAATGCCTGTATAACCTTTTGCTTATTCTCTCTCTCTCTCACTCTGTTTGTTTATCTTCTTTCTCTTCTTAAAGGGCGGGCTGTATGTCTTCTTGTTATTTGATTATTATGCTTGCAGTGGAATGACTTTGCTGGCCTTTGCCATTCTTCAGTCCATCTGTGTTGGATGGGTTTATGGTAGAGACATTTGTTAT
This sequence comes from Ictalurus furcatus, assembly GCF_023375685.1. Lineage (NCBI taxonomy): Eukaryota > Metazoa > Chordata > Actinopteri > Siluriformes > Ictaluridae > Ictalurus > Ictalurus furcatus. The sequence continues at coordinate 24,757,711 of NC_071265.1, read as the reverse complement.
ATCTTATTGGGATTGATAAAAACCAGAAATGTCCAAAAATGTTTTTCAATCAAGGGCATATATGCTTAGTAGTACTTAGGGGTAGTAAATACAATAATATGTACTAATACTATTCAGTATAATTATTTGACAAGCTTTGGTGCTTTGACAATGCTTTGATAACTGATAACTATACACAAATATAAGATTTTAAAGGAGGAAGAAGAGGAGGATAACATGATAATGATGGCCAGTTTAGTTGTTTGGACACCCCAGATGTAAACTATAGGAAACACATTAATAGTGGCATTTCATGCAGCTTTGGTGCCCCTGTCTACATGATCTCAAAATAAGACAGTAATAATTAAAAACAATGATCAGTCATCTGCTTATTTAAAGGAATATCTTTCTTCTAGGTGCAGACCGTCTGTATGACAACATTGAAGACATGATTGGTTTTCGTCCTTGGCCCCATATGAAGTTCTGCTGGAAATATGTGACCCCTGTTATTTGCATAGTAAGTTATACAGACATACAGTTATACAGTTATACAAACATCTCTGAAGGTGTTGTAAATGTTGATACATTTTAACATTGCATAAGGGTTTAATCTATGGAATAGTAGAATAAATCAGAACACTGTAAAAAAAAAAATATATATATATATATATATATATATATATATAATGTAATGTATGAAATTAATGCATAGTCATCTTGCTGTGCATTGACTCAGCCGTCTCTTACTCAATATGTCTTACTAAGTCTGTTTGTGACACCTGTCACCAGTGCCTGTCTTTCTGGAAAAGACAGATGAGAGTTTCACCTACTGTAGAACCTTGAAACTAGGTTATATGAGACAAAGTCTAAAGTCTGCCTGTTTAAACCCCATATCTATCTTCCTTATCCTCATCCTTCCTTATCACTCATCACTTACCCCTCCTGTGACATCTCTTAATCTTTTCCTACAGGGGACATTTGTCTTCTCCTTGGTTAAATACACTCCTCTGAAGTTGAATAACCTATATGAGTACCCCTGGTGGGGTTACGCTCTCGGGGGATTCTTCACACTCTCCTCTACCATGTTGGTCCCTTTATGGATGGTATATGCATTTTACAAGACCCCTGGCTCAATAAGTCAGGTAAATCTCCATAACAGTAGAAACAAAGAGTGAGCAATTTTATTTTGGGAAAAAATGGGCTACATTGTTACTGAAGGATAATTATTACATATAAATTAATATTAAATGTTAGGAATTTATTTTGTTGCTATCTTTTATTGATTGTCTTTAAAAAAAAAAAAAAAAGACTTTCAACAAGCTGTCTGGCTATTCATGATTTTCAATTCATGATTTAAGATTTCATGATTTTCAGAATTTTCATTTTACTAATGCGTATATATATATAAGATATATAATATATTGGTATATGATAGTTTTATGCTTTTAAAACTAATGAATGAAAAACGTATATATTTCCAGAGAATGAAAACTCTGTGTACTCCTGCTGAAGATCTGCCTAATCCTAAATCACCCAAAGGTGTCCGCACCTTTTGCACTTTTGAGACCTTTACAGATCTGCAGACTTTGCGTCAACACTCTCCAGTAAATGTATGACCTACCTGCATTATAAAAATACACACACACACGCACACACACACACACACACACACACACACACACACACTTGCACAGTCTGCCTATAACAGATCATGGCTATTATCATTATCATTATTGCCATGATCATAACCATTATTCATTCCATAGTTGAGCATTTATTTATGTACTTATATTCAAACTGTTTCTCATGTAGACTATTTAACTAATATATTGGTATAAATAATCTATGTGAACAGAAGAGTAGAAACATACTGTGCTGTGAAAAAGTATTTGCCTGATATCTTCTGTTTTTGTGTATACCTCATACTAAATAGTTTTAGCTCTTCAGACAAAATACAACACAAAACAAAGGCAACCTGGGTAAACCCACAATACAGGTATTTTTAAAATGAAAATTGAAAAAAAAAAAAAAAAGAGAAGTTACCCAACACCTATCACCCATGTGAAAAACTAATTGCCCATTCAAACCTAAAATCTGGTTGTGCCACCTTTAGCAGCAATAACTGCAACCAAACAATTCTGATAACTGTAGCGTCATCTTTCACAGCACTGTGGTGAAATTTTGGCCCACTCTTCTTTGCAGATTTGCTTTAGATTTTTGAGCATGCACTGAGTGTTTAAGGTCCTGCCACAGCATCTCAATTGGCTCAAGTCAGGACCTTGACTAGGCAGCTCCAAAACTTTTTGAACTTTAAACCAGTTGCGCTTGAGTTACGAACTGAAGACTGAATATTATCCTTTAGGATTTTCTGGCAGAGAGCAGGATTCATGTTTCTCCCAATTATTGCAAGTTGCCGAGGCACTGAAGCAGCAAAGCTTCCCCACACCATCACACTTCCACCACCATGCTTGACCATAGGTATGATGATCTTTTTGTGGAATTCTGTGTTTGGTTTATGCCAGATGACAGGACCCCTGTCTTCCAAACAGTTCTACTTTCAACTCATCAATCCACAGAACATTCTCCCAAAAGGTTTGAGGAGCATCAAGGTGTGTTTTGGAAAAATTCAGACGAGCCTCAATGTTCTTCTGGGTTAGCAGTGGTTTTCGCCTCACCACTCTTCCATGGATGCCATTTTTGCCCAGTGTCTTTCTGATAGTGGAGTCATGAACAGTGACCTTTATTGATGCAAGAGAGGCCTGTAGTTCCATCAATGTTGTCCTTGGCTCTTTTGTGAATTGCTGGATGAGTCGTTGTTGTGCTCTTGGAGGAATTTTGGAAGGTCGGCTACTTCTGGGAAGGTTCACTACTGTGCTGAGTTTTTCAGTTTGGATATAATGGCCTCACTGTGCTCCTTTGGAGTCCCAGAGCCTTTGAAATAGCTCTGTACACCTTCCCAGACTGATGTATTTCAATTACCTTCTTCCTCATCATTTATGGAATTTCTTTCAACTTTGGCATAGTGTGTTACTGAACAGGGTTTGCAGTAATCAGGCCTGGTTGCATCTAGTCCAGTAAAACCGATTATGAATGCAGTTTCATAGATTTGGGGAATTAGTAACTACGGGGGCAAATACATTGTCACACAGGCCCAGTTGGTACTGGATAACTTTTTTGCTTTAATAACTAACATTAGCATTTAAAAAGTGTATTTTGTGTTTACTCAGGTTGCCTTTGTTTTATCTTAGATTTTGTTTTACTTTCTGAAACAATTTAGTACGAGATATACACAAAAACAGAAAAAAAAATCAAGTCACAGCACGGTATGTTACCCAAAACTGACACTGCATAACATTTATTATTCAAAGAAAAACTTTGTGAGAACCATAATTAATCTATTTGTTTAGTATTTAGGATTGCTAAGTTAAACAATGATTGTATGACCTTGGTGGGACTTGGATGGTATTGTTGCACAAGCTGAGCTGTTTTAGATTTGTATGGTTTTATTTTTTTGGTTTTTTTTTACTCCTAATGCATTTTTATGAAAATGTATACATTTGTTGTAAATAAACATGGTCCACAGTCATGTTGGCACTGGAAATCCAGCCTATTTTCCTATAAACCTATTTCAGCCATAGTACAATAAGTACAGTTGTGTGTTTGCTGAGTTGTCTGATCTATTTTACTTTACTATGTCATTATTTGAACTAGGTCATATCAGCTTGCTACTAAGTTAACCAGCTGGCATGCCAATTATCTAGCAGAACCAAGTATTATACCTAGTGCAGTGCAATAATTTCACTTCTGTCAGGGGAAATAGTTCCATCTAATGGACAAATTATATTATTGTAAGTTTCACAAAGTTTATTTTTAAGAAAGATTTGCCTTTTATACATAAATGTGACGTGCAAAATCTGTGCAATGTTTGAACATTAACATGTAAGCATATGTTCAAATAAAAAAAATAATAAAATGTTGGATGTTTACAATACTGCAGTTCCTTGAACAGTTCTCTGTTGTTGCATAACTTGGGTGGATTACGTACCTTTTAGAATTTTAAGAAATTGCATTCAATAACTGAGTCCAAATACCATTTTAATTAGATGCTCATATTCTACAACCCCCATAAATTCAATCGGTCTTCCAATGTATTTTACTGTATATTTATATTTTATATTAATAATATATGTATGATCCCAAAAGACTTAAAGTTGTGATTATAGCAAAGGGCAAAACTTTAGCAAATATTAATGTTTGGGCTTTGAATACCCCTGACATATTTCATGGTTTTTTTTATTTTTATTTTTTTTAATGTAAAAAACAAAGAACAAAACAAAACAAAAAACCTAAAACACAACAAAATATATTTTGGCTTTGATAATTTTGTGTGAGAGCATACAAGTTCTCAGTAATACTGCTTGATAAGTGATAAGATATGTACAATAACATTTTAAATATAGAAAAAGTTTATAACAATAGTGTCTACCCAGTGAGCGAGCCTTTGCTACGACAAGGGTGCACCTCTTCTGCCGGGCCCAAAACAGATGAATAGTTGATCCGTGGTATGCCATGAGGTGGTCCTTAGCACATATTGCCTTAACGCATGAACTGGACATAGGGCTGCCTGGAAAGCCTTGTCCTTTTGTCGAAACGCCGCCAACTGAATAGGCTGATTTGTGAACTGAGCTGGCAATACCTTGGGCTGGAAAGCCAGGTTTGGCCAAAGTGTAACCTGATTATCCTCTGGCCCCCACCTGTGGACTCATCGAGGGAGCATGCCACTTGCCAACCCTCCTGGTCGATGTTATGGCCACAAGGAAAGCAGTTTTCATAGAAAGATTCTTAATATCTGCTTGCTCAATCAGCTCATAGAGTGCTGAACACAAGCTGTCTAACACCACTGGGTATACACCACCCGTGGTGGTGGCTTAAGACACATAGCTCCCTTAAGAAAAGCCAGAACTAGCCTATTTGCACCAATTGACATCTGCCCCACAGGATCCCAGTGGGATGACAGAGCTGCCGTAAACACCTTAAGAGTAGCTAGGGAACATCCTGTGTCCGATAAGTACTGCAAGAATTCCAACACCATGCTGATGGGGCAGTCAACTGGGCTAAGAACTTGATCTGCACACCAGGAAACAAACAGTTTCCACTTATTGGCATAAGTGCGACATGTTGAAGGGGCCCTAGCACTCATGACAGTGTTCCTCACTTCTGCTGATCATTGGGAGAGCATCCTCTCAACCCCAGGGGCCAGATGAATAGCTTCAATCTGTCCGGGGAAGGATGCCACAGCGCCCTGTTCATCTATGGCAGCAGATCCTTCTGAGCTGACAGTGGCTGAGGTGGACCAGTTGTGAGAGTTGATATAAGGCTGAACCAAGGCATCGCTGGTAAACAGGGGCCCACTAGAATGAGCCTGTGATGCTTCTTCTGTACACACCTAAGGATGGACCAGAGGAGTGGAATGGGGGGACGGCATAGAGAAGGAGGTCTGGCCATTTGTGGCCCAGTGAACCTTGTTCCTCCTGCACTGAGAACTATAGCAGGCAGTGTGCCATTGCCTTGCTGGCAAAGAGGTCCATAGCTGCTGTTCCATATGTCCTCCTGATTGCCTGGACCACCTCCCTGTGCAGACACCATTCCTCTTCAGGGCTTTGGCCCTGCGCAGGAAAGTGAGGCTGCCACACTGTTGCAACGGCTGAAGATGTGTGCTGCTTTGACTGACAGGAAGTGTTTGTCTGCCCACCACAGAAACACTCATGTCAGCTGCAGTCAGGGTAGAGACCTTGTACCTCCCTGGTGATTAATTAAAAACTCCATTGTGGTGTTGTCCATCTTTATCAGAATGTGTCTTCCTGAGAGTTCCTGCCTGAAATGTGAAAAGTACTGCCCATAACTCCAGAAGGTTGATGTGAGATGCACCTAGCTGTGGGTCCCAACTGCCCTGTATGCCTCGGTGTTGCCAATGTCCTCCCCACCCGTTGAGGGAAGTGTTCTCGAGTGCACCAATTGTGCACCAGTGACAAACATCTGGCTATCAACCAGCAATGGAATGGGTGAAGATGCAAAATCACTAGTTGGATGGCTGATGAGACCACCGTGAGAAGGCCCACCAGCCATAGGAAGCCGATATAGTGCAGGTTACAATGAACCTGGAACCTTGCTAGGGTCTCCGCAAGGCCTTCTTTCTACCCAGGAAGCACACAGACTGGCATGGGGTGAGTCAGCTCTTGGGGGGAGAGAATCAGCATAACCTCCCTGTAAAGAAGTTCCAGTGCCAACTGAATGCACCGTGTGAAGAACCGGGGAGAAAGAGAGAGGCCAGACGGTAGGACTCGGAACTGATATGTCTTGTCCTGAAATGTGAACTGAAGTAAACTTCTGTGGTGCAGGGCAATGGAATATAGAAATATGCATCCTTCAAGTCCACCGAGGTGAACCACATTCCAGGTTCCATAGCATGTCGGACATCTGCCACTCATAACATGTGGAACGGAAGATACTTGAGGCTCTTGTTCAAGTATCTGATGTCCAGGATGGGCCTGAACCTCCCATCCTTCTTCCAAACAAGGAAATATTTTAAGTGCAATCCTCCGGGGTGTGTCCAGGGGTCTAGTAGCTTTATTGCACCCTTCTCCAGCAGCTTTCATACAATCACTGATAGGGAAAGGGCCTAATGAGGGTCCTGGACCACTGTTGTGCGAACTTGGGTGCTTACTGTGGATCTGTGATGGAACTGAAAACAGTAGCCCCTCTCGAGTGTGTCATGAAGTCACTTTTTGTCTGTAATACCTCTCCAACTCTGTAACTGAGAGGTTGAATAGTTGCTCGTCACAGACCCTGGACCCCTAGCGATGGCAGAGAAACTTTCCGTTAACTCTGGGTGGGGGGGCAACAGTGAGTAGGCATAGGGTGAGTTAGTGGTGTAAAATGAGAGCGGAGTGCCTCTCCGCTTGATGATGAGTCAGGTCGGGCAGGCTGCTGCAGCGGCCTGTAAGACTGCCCCTGTCTATGATGTTGCGAAGTTGCATGCCAAACTAGGCCAGGGTAGTTTCCTGTTTGATGGTTTGTCACGTGATCCTGAATTATTTTCTTGGGGACTGCCAGATATACTTTTCTAGCCTAATGGAGTCCAAGCCTGGCAAGAAGCAATGGCTAGGGTTCCTGTTGTCCCAGTTTTGTGGCCCAGCACGCCAGTGGGCACAGTTCCATTATATCCCGGATCGTTACAAATACCTGGACAGTGACACAAATTCAGCTGTAATCTTTTCCGAAGCTCTGTTCCAATATTTAATCCCCCCACCCCAAAAAACAAACAAACAAACAAACAAAAAAACATTTGGCTGTCTTTTAAAGAGAACACATTTAGCTCCTGTTTATAATCACCCGTCTATTGAGCCCATAAAATATCAAATATTGCATGTCTATGTAATCTTTATCCTGTGTGTAGTATAAAACATGTCAAATGACATATAGTGTTCATTAGCAGAGTAAACGCTGACAAATCACCTCCTATACACTAGGTTCTCTTTGTAAGGTAGATGTCATGTAAACTCCAGTTTTTTCAACAGCATCAGATGATCACAGTACTGTATAGAGGTTCTTAATGAGATAATGGATAAACATGGATTATCAAAGCTTTTTTACATTTTTTACATCAAAGCTGTTGCTGTAAAAATGGATTGGACAACAGAGGGCAGTCAATTCCATAAGCTGTTTGCTTCTGTGCAGGCTCCACAAAATAATCATTAAGAAATATAGAACAGTGTTGTGGTTTTATGTTAGCTCATCTATCTGAATATTACATCACATGTACATGTTCATGTACATGTATATGTATATGTACAGTATATTTGAACATAGTTAGCACTGGTGGAGAAATATAAAAATACGTCACTACGAGGTTTGCTTGGAGGCTGAGGAGCAGCACACTGGGAGTTGGACAGAGCCAGTGTGCTTTCATCTCTCTGATAAGAGCAAATGAGAACATTCACGCCAGAGCCTATGCTCCTGATGGACTAGCCCACACTTTACACTTATTAAATGAATGACATGATTAAAGGCGATGAGTGTTGTCAAATACCTGCTTACAATATATTAATGTGAGTTTGTATACACTGAGTTGATTTTTAGAGATAAACTAGAGGACTGGAATACAGTACAAGATATTGTAAATGGGAATATAGGTAATGTTAGGTTATTCAGAAGTCCTGTAACATAATTATGAACTGTAATTGATTTACTTTTTCCTAAAACCATTATTATTAGTCTTCTTTAGTATTCTACATTTGTAAACTGTGTTAAAAGTCCTAGGCTAATTTTACATGATGCATTTATTTATTTATTTATTTAATTTTATCACAATGTAAGATCATAATAAACCTGAATACATGTTAGTATACATCATATGACATGATATGTTTCATTCTCCACATAATAACTGCCATAAAGTCTCTCATTTCTAATCATTCGATAATTTAATATTCGTGGGCTGGGTACATGGTAGGCAACAATCCATTAATATTTTTTATAATGTTACTAGCGCTTTAAAACATTATGAATTCCACCGAATGTGGTTAATCAACCTCTACTTCAGCAAATGCTAAAGTCACTTTCTATTTTCTTATTAACATCTAACAAATAACTGCCAATCAAATAAATAATCTTATTGCCCACTGATTCATAAAAATTAAAGTACATCTCTCAAGGCATTTATTTACCCAGGGAACACTTCTCTTCATAGTATAAGATAATATTTAATAGATAATAATAATTGTGTGATATAGATTATTTGATATTTATTCTGCTTTAGATATGTTATGGGCTATGCTACATTACAAATATTTCTGAAATTTACCACCCAGAATTCTACAGTACACAATAGTAGAATTTCAAAGCTTTGTCATAAAGGTATTTTTTTTTTTTTTTTTTTTTTAATTCATGAGACTCTGTGAGCAAAAGCACTGACAAAGGGCCAGGAGGGACAGATGGATGAACAGAATGAGGAGTGGGAAGAGGGGAAGGAAAAGTCATCCTCACCTCCCCATTACATACACTTGTACCAGCAAATCACTAACAACATGGTGTCTTATCCTCCACTCAGCTGAGTCCAGGATTAACTTTTATACTCGACTCTCTGTAGCTGAATTGAATGGTCTCCTTGCTGCATCATGGTAATTCTGCCTTGCTGGAATTAACTGCCAGCCCAAATAATAAAACCTGTCTTTTTTAGAGAATGTCTAACACACATTTAATGATTTTTTCAATTCCTCCAGCTGAACATAAAAAACATTTAATTTAAATAAGCACATATCTTGGCAAGGTGGCAATGACTCATACATTACTTGATACAGAGAAGGAAGCATTTACATTTGCTCACTCGATTTTTTGACATATGGCTAAAGCCTATCGATAGACTGCTGATTATATCATCATCAGTTTGGAACAACAGTTTATTATTTAAGAACACTGCAATTATTTCTCACAGGCTCCCTTTCTCTTTTTTCCTCTCGCTCTCTCTCTCTCTCTCTCTCTCTCTCTCTCTCTCTCTCTCTCACACACACACACACACACAGAGGAGAGAGGAGAGAGGAGAGAGAGAGAGAGAATTCATGTTCTGTAATTGGACCCTACTAACAGCTGAAGACAGTTCTTAAGTCGTAACCTTTCATTTCCTGTTATAAGCTAAATGGCATCAGCTATAGACTTATAGTTACCTAAAGCTGCAATTTCTGGGGCTGGGCACCTGCAGGCAGTTAGCTTCACTGCAGTGGGTCGGAGAATGCTAAACAGTCTGTAGCCAGGAGGACAGGCCAGGACTCTGACAGACCTAGAGATCTTAATTGTACCCTAATACCCTCTCATTAACAAAGCTTCGTGAGGAAAACGAGCATCTTCACCATCCCTTTATCTGGAGCTAAGAAGAAACAGATTTATTTACAAGGGAAGACGCAAGGAATATACAAAAAAGCACCAAAGCAATACTAAGGAACAGAACAAAATGAAGAAAGAGCAAAGCAATAAAATCTCTTCATCGATGGCTGCAAAAAATGCCATATAGTGTAATCCTTACAAGGTACTGCATCCTTATTCGAGATAAACTTGTTATGGTGTATACATTCTCCGCATGATATCTTGCAACTTGCACAAACACAAATGATTCAGAGACTAAATCTTATGTTTATATTTCAACATTACGGATCTCTGGTGAAAGCCACATAAACCCAGATCAAAAGATGCGTGATAAAAAATACACCTAAATGATCTGAAGCCTTCTTATGTTTATGTTCATATAACAGTAATCATGGCAAGTTGATGGATTTTGTAATGTTTTTATTCCCTATTTTGACAAGGCTAGATTAGAGAGATCAACATTAAACTTTGCAAGTTACAACATGATTGCATCACTTGCATAGACTCTGACACACTTTCTGCACTGCACGGAACACTGTGAACAGACTGAGTCATTAATAAAACAGCCCTCAGATCAGTCTTTTAACAGATTTAACATCTTCAGACACATCCTAACTTCTGTGGTTTTTATTTTCATTTTAAGCCCTGTAATGTAACAATATCAATAAAGTACAGGAAGCAATCATTACATATACATTAAACATTGAAAATGTACGTGGGAGAAATACCAGAGACAGCATTTACAGTGGCAGAACACAAATAAATGATGGAATATGTTGTTACATCTAGATACAGCCACTTACACTGACCACCTTATATATAGTGAGAGCTACAGGATATTCCTCACTGGATTCTTTTCTTCTTTTTTTTTCAGACCATTCATTGTAAACTCTATAGACTGCTGTTCATAAAAATCCCAAGAGATGAGCGGAATCTGAAACAGTCAAACCAATCCGTCTGGCACCAACAACCATGCCAAGGTCAAAGTCACTTAAAGTACATTACAGATGTTCCTATTAAAGTAACATAATACACAAAATATTTTTATTAGAATTTGAGAAAAATCTCACAAATGATACATCATTATATTTAAACCACATTTAATAATAATTAAATTAACAAAAAAATATAAAACCACCAACTAATCTAAATGAAACACTTATACTTCCTGTCTCTTCTGCCAGTGACCATACAATGTACACATAAATATAGGGTCTTGCATTTATTCCATTTCTGTCTTTTTTTCCCACTTCATAATACATACTCTTTTCAGAATCTGAGAGATTATTTTATCTTTTCTCTGTTATTTTCCTCATTCTTCTCTCCTGACTATCTCCCTCATACAGTATAACCACACTGCATTCACTTATCTCACTGACTTTCATTGACAAATATGAGTGGTCCTCTAGAGGTGGGACTGCCCATCTGTCTGTAAACATTAGGCTGTCCCAGATTGGTCTGCAATAGGTTGAGTCCTCCACCTGATAGATCAAAACTTGGCTGGCTGTAGAGCCTCTGTCCAAAGCCTGTTCCAGATTGGTCAAAACTGCTTTGACTGTACTGCCTGAAACTATCGCTGCGTTTCTCAGAGGGCGTTCTGGAGGGGTAGCGCTGACCGGACTTGTGTAAGCCTGTTTCTTTGTAGGCAAACCAAATGTTACCAGCCCACAGGGAGAAATTCAGAAAGCCAAATGCCTGGGGGCAAGAAGAGATAGTTCAGAGTCATAAAGCAAATGTGAGATAAGAAGTAATGCAGTTCATTTGTTTTAAATAATTTATAATCGGCTTTGTCACACTTTCTATTCTTTTCTTTGAGGTTTTCTTGATTGATGATGGTCATATTTTTGTAGTAATATAAAACCTGATACAATGGAACAGGCATATTTCAAAACATTGAATTTCATACAATTGCCACAATATTGCTTTGTAATTTGTAACAGCGCAATCCAAAATATTGAAAGCAATATTCAAAGAGCCTAATGGTGTTTGTTCTAAAATCTAATGAGTTTATTTAAACTCAAATAAAAGATACTTTCAACGTATATTATTTTAGCCTGTCTTTAAACATCTTAAAATGCCTATAGAATCCCTTGTTTGTCCCTGACACAATTTAAGACTATCAGAGATTTTTGATTCTGATATTAGCAAGGGTTTAGCAAAGGCTTGCAAAATAGTGAACTATAGATTCAAGATCTGTTGCCTGTAAACTTTGCTTATATTCATACTGTCGACTCAAAACACATACCACTGATACGTTAAGACTGGTCCAGGTTGGCTCCTCTAGTGTCTCACACAAGTTCTGCTCATCTCTGCAGGCAGACATTAGCATCTGTATCAGACTCACATCCATGGCTGTCTTCACTCCGGAGAGAGTTTTAGCCCAGGCTATCGAGCTCACAAGCCACAGACCCGAGAAAATCACAGTAACCAGGCAATCCTGTGGGGAATTTAAATTTTTGTGAAATGATAGTGGAAACACTGGAAGAGGCTTTATTTGTTCGTTATATTTTTATTGCTAGGCACTTTCCTTAAATCTCTTACAGAGGAGTATTTGTTATTTCACAAAGGGTTTCTTTTTCATGATACGCTTATTATCATATATTAATTTTTTGCATGTAGGGCAATGTGGTTTAAAATGACATCACTTATATGACTGTATAGATGAGGTATGACATCAATTATATGAATTGTGTTTAAGATTTTTATATTTTTATTATTTTATTATTATTATTTTAAAAGATTTTTTAAATCCTTTTGACATGTCACATAAGGTACTGAAATGCACAGACTTTTTTTTAATTACTATTATTTGCATGTGATCACGTTATTCAAGTCCATGTGTAAAATAACATAATAAAGTGAAATATGCGATTTTGATGTAAAGGATTTTGTCAATTCTAAAAAAGAAAAGCACTCACGACTAGAGGACCTCTGTTCTTCTCTCTGTACTTGTTCTGGTAGAAAATGTAGACTACTGTAGCTAGGAGCGAGTAGAGAAATGCTAACACAGACACAGTAACAAAGAATTGCACTGAAGAAGAGTAGTCTCCCTCGAGGAAGATCGTCTCATACCTCTTACCCTCACAGAGAGGAACATTGAAGTGCACCTGCTGCAGTCTGGAGGAACAACATACGAGAAATTGCAGCATGTTGTATAACATGCCATAACAGACTCATACTATACATATTCATAAAATATTAATTTAGCCATTTACAAGCCAATGTATTGTCTGCCCACGTACCACACAGTGAAGATGATATAATCCCTGTGTGACCTTGTGGTCTCTACATCATTAATGCATGTTTATACTTATACAAAAGACCACTAAATATGCAGTTATGTTCAAGTCATCTTGTCCTCACTACTTGTTAGACTGGATATTATACTTGAAGGAGAATAATATAGATATCTTACATTACATACCATGTAAAATTAGCATGATTTCTTTATGCTTTCCTTTTCTTAATTTCACTTGTAATCCTGGAATCAAGATCTGGTAATCAAGGTCCATTTTTGATTATTTGACTTGCTTATATTTCTGACTTATCTTTAAACAATATCTTATGTTAATTTATGCTATATTACATTAATATATCTTATGTTCACTTGTAAATATCTTATGTTAAATTGAAGAAAAAAAAAAAGATGAAATGAAGAAACAGAAATGAACAGCAGTTTAAAGTGATTGTAATTTACAGGTAATTGTAAAACATGTTACACTGTGCTTTTTTAGAGAGAAATGTTATGCTTTCTTTAAACTTGTTACGATTCAAAGAGCAGACAACTTTAAACTTTGTTAGAAAAATCAGGCTTTTGTTAGAAAAATCTTCACAAATTAAATTACCAAATGCAACATAAGGCAGTATAATTCTCTCTTATTGCAACACATTCTCTACAAGATATAGGTTTTAGTAATTTGTTTAATAAAAAAAACAACAACATTTGATTAATTTCAATTATTTGATTTTTTTTATGGTGAAAGATCTTTGTTTGTGTGGTTGCTTTTTCCAAATTTATCCTTTCTCACTAAATTTAGTCATCAGCCCTTGCAACTGTCACTTCATATCATGAGACAATGCGAGTGTGGGAGGGCAAAAACTTCACACACTTCCTCTGAGGCATTTGATGTTATGGACATATTTTTGAGACCCCAGTGACTACAAACCTCGGCTTTATTGAAAGCGGTCTGCTCAAGTGTCCACTACATTTTATGGGTTTATGCTACCACAGACACGACTATCATCTGTTGATCTGTGAATTTGAAGACATGAAGAGAAAAAATTACACTCACCTGAATGGATAGCCAAAATTGATGCTGATGTTTCTTTGGGTTTTATCCATGCATTCCACTTTAACCATTATCTGGCCAGAATATCCCCCACATGTTGCAAATGCACAAACAGCAAAAAGCTGTAGAAGCGATGTTAATCAACAAGTCAAATAATAATAATTAAAAAAACAACCCTAGTACATAATTCTCAGTGTCCTCTCTCTCTCTCTCTCTCTCACGCTCTGCTTTTCTAGTATGCTCTTCACAAGCTTTATTATTAAGCTGAAGAGAAATAGAAGTGTTTTTTTTGAGTCTGTCCAAGAAATACCCCCGTCCTTACAATACATATGTTAAATTCAAATCTAAAAATTATTAGCATGTTTAAAGTGCATAATAAACTGTCAAGTAAAGGCATAGATACAACCTCAGAATAATGGAACCTGTTTGAAAGAATGAACTAAATAATGAGCATGAAATGCTCATACCTATAGAAAACCGGAATCATAGTAATAAAACACACACATACTCAGATATATAGAAATACTATACACAGTATAATACTGATTAGCGATTAGAATCGATCTTCCAGTGAGAGCAGATAAATTATTCAGAAAGGAAAAACTACAAACAGCGGAGACAGATGCTGGGACCCCTCACAGTGATTAAATCTGATTAAATAATCAAACCTTTTATCAGATGTTCACACAAACACAACAAATGATAATTACTGAATGCATTTTTTTTTTTTGCATCATAAATATGTATGTATATAATTATTTATGCCACTTATACTACAAACACAAAATTATTTGAAAGTTAAACAAATCACAAGATGTCTTTGTAAGTAAATTTATGTAGTCTTACCGGAGCGAATATGACCATACACATTGAGGAAGATAACTGATCATCAGTTAGTATATCTCTCAGTAAAGGAATGAAAGCCTGCTCCCATGTAAAGCTTCAGATAGTGACTGAGAATTCACTACACAGATGCTTCTACACAGGAGCCAGGCAGAGTATGTGTTGTGTGTATGAGAGAGAAACAGAGAGGTAGAGAGAGAGAGAGAGAGAGAGAGAGAGAGAGAGAGAATTTTTCAATTCATTATTATGGAATATTTGGCATGTCCACATACACTGGTTCACATATATGGATATAATACTTCTTAAATGAAGCTCTGAATGACATTTATTATCATAAATCTAAACCATAATAAATGGTTTATATTTGTGTAGTGGCTTGAGAGACAAGGAAACAGCAACAAGCTTAATTAAGTTAATACAGCATCCTCCATCATTAAGCACTCCCTCTGTTTATATGTTTATATGAAACATATACATATATGTTTATATATTTATTTTCAATAGAAAGATATGTGTCACTGTTATTGGTGGTGAATTTGGTATGCTTCATTTGCCCAAGTAGAATACCAATAATAGTCGTACTCAACAAAAATATGGAAAAGCTTTCAGTTCTGAAGTACAGCATTCATACACTGTCCAACTATAAGAGCTGAAAAAAGGCTTAAGCCTCCTTGCAGAAGTGACCAGATTTGATCTAAAATGTACTGCTTATTCTTTTTCTGTGTAATGTAAAAAAATTTCAGGGTTTCTCAAAGCAAAACGTCTGTTCCCTGAGAAGGGAATGAAACATTGCGTGAGCGTCACGCTGTGAGAAATGCCCTCGTATGTGACCGGTATCCGAAATCTGAAAATGTGTAAAATCCCACCTATTTATAGGCCTTCCATGGTGAGGTGACATGGCATTTTGCACGTCGCATTACTATAAAATGACTCCTGTAAACCACATTATCATCCTCTATTATCTGAAGCAAAAATTAGATTCACAAGCATGCCCCAGTATGACAAAGCTACACAACATCTCATTCCTTATCAGGGAACAGGGCAACCCTGACATTCCCTTTAAAAGGGAACTCAACGTTGCATGAGCTTCATGCTGTGGGATTGAGTATACCCACTCTGTCATACTGGGGGTATGGCCTGTCACAGAAGCTCCATCAATAGGTGCATGGCTGGCTGAAATGGTGGCCACATAGACCCTAATTGTAGAAGGAGCCAACCATGCTGAGAAACGTTTCTGTAAGAACTCTGGGACTGTAGCCATTGTGCAGTATACAGGGTACAAACTCAGTTGAGAAACCAAAATCTATGAGCTGGTGCCCCTCAGGGGCCAGACTCACAGTATCCATGGTTCTGCCTGAGGGTGATAAATCAACCCTCTAGCTTGAGACAATAGATCCCTGCGAATGGGAATCTCCCAGGGACTGCCATCTAGCAGAGATATTATCTCAGAGAACCATATATGAGCTGGCCCATAAGGCCAAACTATAATACCAAATGAATGTGTGTGGCGTAGACCACCTCGCCACAGCACTCACATCCTGTAAGGGTACCCCTTAGATAAAGCCTTTGAGGAGGCGACCCCCCTAGTAGAACGAGCCCCTATGCTCAGAGGCGTAGCAAGACTGCATGCCTCATAAGCAATAGAGATTCCTTCCACTATCCAAATAGAGATGCACTGCTTTGACTTAGCATCACCTCTACTGTCACTGCCAAACAAACCAGCAACTGCTCCGACTTACACCACTGGCTGAAGTGGTGGATGTAAGTACAAAGAGACCTCACTGGACACAGTAGGTGCAATCTTCCTCGTTCTGGTGTAAGGAACGGAAGAGGGGAGTAAGCCTGCAACACTACTGGCTGGGCAGCAGACGTAGGCACTTAGGAATAATCCAGCCTAGGATATAGAGAGGCCTTGGCAAATCCAGGCGCAAAGTCAAGGCAGGAAGGGGCAACAGAGATGTCAGGGCTCGCAAAAGGTGCTACCTTTAGAGTCAGAAGCTTCTCTGAAGCGGACTCTAAGGGCTCAAATGGGGCATCTGACAGACCTTACCGGACCACAGAAGGTCCCAGGAAGGTATGCATGGTCTGCAGATGGGCCTCAGCCATCTGACACCACGCATACACCTCGACGTTAGAGGATGTTGCCCCACAGAGACTCCATCATTAGGGGCGTGGCTGGCCAAAATGGCGGCCATGTAGACCCTAATTGTAGAAGGAGTCAACCCTGCTGAGAAATGTTCCTGTAAGAACTCCAGGACTGTAGCTATTGCGCAGTCACTAGGACTCACTGGTGTTCCTCACACCACAATAAAAAGTTGCTACTTGAATGCATACAATTTTCTTGTGGATGGTGCTCTAGCATTTAACATGGTCTCTACAACCTCAGTTGAGAGTTTGGAATCTATGAGCTTGTGCCCCTCAGGGACCAGTCTCACAGGTACCATAGTTCCAGACAAGGGTGATAAGTCAACCCTCTGGCTTGATACAATAGATCCCTTTGAATGAGAATCTCCCAGGGAGTGCCGTCCAGCAGAGATATTATCTCCAAAAACCGAATTCAAGCTGCCGCTATTAGCAGCAGATGTAGTGTAATCTTGGCGAACTCTTGCTAGAGCAATCAGGGAAAGGCATACAGACATGACCTCGGCCACGTGTGTATCATGGCATCCAGCCCTGTCCTTTGGGGGTTTTTTTGGTACAGGAGGAATGAGGGGGTACCACAGCGGGCAGCGTGTTGTCTCCTCAGAGGCAAACACATCCCCTTCCGCTTGGCCGAACCTCTGCCATATGGACTCACCCACTTGTGGATGGAGCCTCCAATCCCTGGGCCTCAGCCCCTGCCTCGACAGGATGCCTGCGCCCATACTCCGGTTGCCTGGAGTACATTGAATCTGGAATCCATAGAGACTGAGGGGATGCCCAGACCTTCCTTTATCTTGCTCAATGTTGATAGGATTGCCTTACACATGTTGGTGATAGACATCGTATTCGAATCCCATATAACCCCTTGAGAAGTCACTCTCGACTGGAGAAGCAACTTTCCCTGAGGTTCAGACTGAGCCCCAAGCTCCACACGTGGACGAGAACAACATCCCTGCCCTCCCCCATAATAAACAAGAGCAAGGAATAACACTTCCTGAACTCTCTCTGACTCATACATACATACATACATACATACATACATACATACATATATATATATATATATATATATATATATATATATATATATATATATATATAGCCGACATGCTCTCTTTCACTGAAGATAATAAGGCTGATGATGTGGTTTATAGACACCGTTTTATAGTCACGCGAAATGCCACGTCACCTGACTACACCTGACTGCCTATAAATAGGACTGATTTTACACAGACTTCAGATAACGGTCATGCATGAGGGCGCTTCCCACAGCGTGAAGAGTTCTCTTTGAAAGCACTGCACCATACTGTTATGGTGCAGTACATAACAGTATTTCATGCTGAGGATTAGCTTATCTTCTTCATCACCATTCTTTCTCTTTTCATATTAAAACCACATTCTAAGTTCCTGCTTAGCCAGCGCCTGTAATTCTCCATCTAGGAGGTTTTTTTCCCCCCTTCCATTTAACCTTATAATTGCTTATGTGGTCTTTTCAACTCACTAATGATGGCCTGTTAGCAGAGATGAGTACTGACCTTTTTCAAGTCAACAAACTGCAAAACATTTGTCTCATTTATGTATTTGTGATATGCTCTTTGAACATATGGATGGATAAATAAGAGTTTGTGTCTAATTTCTTTCAAAAGTTTCACAAAAAATGAAAAGATAATTCTCTCACTGATTAGTATTGTTTTGTTTATTGCTAAACATTTGTATGACATTTCCAGGATTCAATATGCAGCCAGTTCAGCTAATTGGAGAAGGAGAGCAATGCAACATCAATTTCTTTTTCTTTTGTGAATCAAATAATTATCATATATAATTAGATGTCACTTACTCATCCTGTACCTTCACAAATGTCACAGGCAGTCATTCGAACTTGCTCTCTCTCAGTTTCACAGTGAAAACTCCAGCAGTAAATCGACTGATTGGGTTTTTAATCCACATGATGGATCTTTTTGTTTAGTACTAAAACAGCCCTAATCAATTGTGCAGGTCAATATGTTTTGAGTCTTCGCCAATGTCCATCACTTTAATAAAGACAACATAAAACCCTTGCAACATTGTTGAACCTGTTGAAACTTTATTTAAATTCAACTGCGTCACTAAAATTGTTGAATACTGAGCACTGAAGACAACAAACTGAGTGTTTTATTTTCAGATTAGATATGATCTCCCTCTTCTGGGCACACGTACGAATCACAGCATATGTTGTAAATAGTGCTTGTTACGTGAGTGGCTTTCAGCGGTTTATAACATGACCCACCAAAAGCATATACTGATCCAACATGTGGACATATTTATTGCATTGTTTATTTTCAGTAGATTCACAGGAAAGACAATGAGGTAACTCATTTTAAAATATTAATTAATTCTTTGTTAAACTGGTATAAATTGATTAGTATTTCTTAGAAATTCTTGTGTTTAATGCATAGCCTATAAGCACATTAAATCAGTTTTCAAGAATCCTGTGATCTATGCAGACTATATGTCCAAATGTTTGTGGACATCTGATCATCACGCAAACATGTGTATTTTGAACATCCCATTCCAGGTTTAGTCCACCTTTGCTCTTATAACTAGACTTTCCACTAGATTTCAGAACATAGCTGTGGGGTATTGACCATTCAGCCACAAGAGCATTAGTGAGGTCAGGCACTGATGTCAAGTGAGGAGGCCTGGGGTGCAGTCAGCATTACAGTTCATTTCAATGGTGTTCAGTGTGGTTAAGGTCAGGGCTCTATGCAGGCCAATCTTGTTCCACGCCAACCTTGACAAACCATGTCTACATGGTCTAGGATCCTTAACTCCAGTGAAGGGAAATTGTAATGGCACAGCATACAATGACATCCTCTAAAAATGTGATGTCATGTGCCCACAAACAATTGGTCATAAAGTATATATTCTTAGAAAGGAGATCTTTGGATAGTTATGGGTTGTTAAATAGGTTTTTACTTGGAATGTTTTCTGATAGGGAAACACTCTGTTGTAGGGTTCCACATACAATTTTAAGGGTTCCCCTTCATGCCTTTCTCAGGCTCAAATAATAGTACTTAATACTTAAATTATATGATGCCAAACCTTTTGTGTAAGTTAAAGGTAAATCAATAAGACACATGTGAGACAATGGAAATAAATATGTCTTCAGATTCAACTGATAAAAAAAAAGTCACCTTTAAACTGTGTATGAGGAAGCATAACTTCAAAGTAAAGATAGTATAACTCCAAAGTAAACCTAAAGCCACAAAGAAAATTACACTGAAGTGAAAATCTAAAAGTAAATTTGTACAATATTTTACCTAAATCAGTACATTGTAATTAAGGATTACATATAACTTTCTATTTTTTTATTTATTTATTATTATTCAGGACTCAATTTTGGCCAGGAGACTTAAAGTACTAGCTTTTATTATGTACACTACCTTTTTGGATATCACCATCAGGTACCATTACATCAGTTTCAATGGTTTCAATGCTTAGCACAATATCTCCTGCAGTATCCAAAAAACATCTAGTTTCCTATTTACTGTATATACAATATGCAGTATGTGTGTACATTATGTTTTGTACGTTGCTAATCACACACTCATATGTATGTGTATTCTAAACATATAAATAAATAAATAAATACCAGGGTTTATATATATATATATATATATATATATATATATATATATATATATATATATATATATATATATATATAAATATAAACTTTTTTAAAATTCCTGATCAGCTGACATAGCTTTTCTGACATTTTAAACCTGGTGTTGTAGCAGGAGACCTTTTTCTAAGGCTTAGAGTTCTAAGCATACAGTGCATTACATTCTGCTACCATCTACTGTTCCAAACGGTATAGAACATGATGCCTGTCCATCAGTGACATCATATCATGATGTGTTTCAGTACTACAGAACCAAATGTATACAACTATCTTCTTTAATGCCAGTGTCACTTAAAGCACATACCTTATATAAAGGTTATTTTATATGTTAAATTAGTGTGGTCAGCAATTTGTCATTAATCTTTTCCTGCATGCATGACGTGCTACCATAAGTCTCCACTGGAGGAGCCATTGAGCTTTGTGAGACTGAGAATGTGAGCTTTGTGAGACTGAGAATGAACAGCTCAATGCTTTGTATGAAGCCTTTCTATTCTGCAATACACGCTTTCAGTGAGGTAATATCCTTACATGGTTTTTTACACCACTGTTATGCTATTGATACCAAACTCATCCTCTTATTTCCTCCCTCAGATACTGATTCTGTACAAACCTCAGCATGCCTAGCAGACATCATCATAGATGGCAGCCAGAGAACTGGCTAAAATGCACTTCACACCTAATGCTAATCTGCCTAGTAGAGCTCTATGCACTCTTCATAAACCATGACATCATTATAGATGGTAGCTCATCAGCTGAAACTAAATCCTAGCAAGATTGAGCTACTGTATATCCCTGGAGATGTATCTTAATATCAAGATCTTCTGATTTCAATGGACAACTCTCAGATCACACCAATAATTCTAGACAACCAACTATCCTACTATTGTTATTTCAAAAAAACTGTTGCTTCCCAAAAAAGCCAAAAACAGCTAACCCTCAGCTACCTGAAGGCACTTATCACACCCTGCTCTACACTGCATTTCCTTCAAACCTCCAACATGGTTTCTCTGGACCTATCATCACTCAATGTATAAGGTAGACATGCATCAAGGTGTTTCTCTATCCTGGCACTCAGGTGATGGAATGAACTTGCCCAGGCTGTCTAAACAGCTGAATCATGTTCTGTCTTCAAATGAAGACTAAAGACCTACCTCTTCACAAAGCACTTAAATGAGTACTAATTTAAATCTTGTGGGGGTTTCTTTGTTGGTCTAGCCAACAAACATCTGTCTCAAAATAGGTGGAACCAGCTTCTTTATTAATTTTATTGTTACTGATACCTGACAAAATTAACTTTTAAGAAGCTATTTCTGTTTATATCTGTGTTGAAAAAGACATTTTACTAGACCTGCACCCAGCAACGCAATGAACTGATACACTGCTGCTGGAACCATCAAATGGTAATTGGACTGCAGAGGTCGTTTATCTTTGCAAAAACATAATTAACTTTAACTGAGAATACACAGTTACAGAACTGTACACTTGCTTGTATTTCATTGGAATTCTTTAATTATTGCTGGTCTCTGTGTACTCTGCAGGCCTTTTCCTTAAAACACCAATCACCACTATGACTCTCTTTCCCTCATGCCAGGAACCACTTAAACCTAATTTCATTTTGACTCACTCCTGTGCACATGCCAGAGAGATTTTTTATTAGAGAAGACAGCTACTAGGTTTTCTATGGTAGAATGAAGCCACAGTCTTTGCGCACAGGCAAAGCTTTATCTACTAACAATAGGTGCATGAGAATTATTGTCTGTATTCATTATTATGACCAGTAGAGGCTTATAAAAACACTTTATACTGTTTCATTCGTGTTACAGTGTCAGTGTAAGCACATTTGATTCAATACACTAATCTCCAAGTGTGCTCAGCCAACATTTTGCTAATTATTTATTTTCTCCAATACTTAAGAACTGACCTATCTCTTTTACATAAGAAAACACTTTAAACTGCCTAAAGCATGAGCTCCCTGTATAAGCACGTCTAAAGATCAAGGCTTGTTTTCTCTCATTAAGATAGAGAGCAGGTATATTTTCCATTAGGCTCTGGCTTATTGATGCTTTTGCTGAGGGGGTTTACTTGAGTAGACTGCTTAGTGGTTCTGCGTTAGGAAGCAGGAAAGTTTGGTATGTCTCCATGGAGAGTGAGCCTGACACTTTGACACAACAAGGTTTTCACCAGGCTGAAGTTAGGAAGGCTGCTGTTCAACACTGCATAATTAATGATTCTTTTTTTGGCCTCCTTCTTGCTCTTCCATCTCCCTCAACCCTGGGAAGCAGGACATGAAAAAAAAAGTGACAATACAGAAGCAGCTGTGATGCTCTAATCAGTTCGAACGTTCAGGATGTTCAGTATTAGTGTTCAGTAATACAGGAATTCCTGACGTTTTGAGCAGAACCTCATTCTCTTTTTCTGCTTCAAGAGAACTGGAAGGTGAGAAGTTCTCAGATATCAATTGGCACATTTAGAAAGCCAGAGAATGGGCTAAGAATGGAGCAAAAATGCACTTCACAGCCAGTGCTGTTCTGCCTGGTAGAGCTCTATATATAGAAATGATGGCACTCTTCAAAAACCAGCACTGTTTCTCACTGAGGGAGGGAGAGAGAGAGAGAGAGAGAGGTAACAGCTTCCCAAGGCATCCAAATAATCTGTGAAAAGCTGTGATACAAGCATAAGTAAAATAACTTCTATAGAATGTGAGGTATTATACACTCATGGCCACTTTAATAGGAACACATGTACACTTATTCGTTCAAGCATTTGTCCAATCAGACCATTATGTGGAAGCAGAACAGTGCATAAATTAAATCAGACACAGTTTCAGTTAGTGTTCACATCAAACGTCAAAATGGGGAAAATGTGATCTCACTGACTTTAACAATGGCATAGCTGTTGGTGTCAGACATTCTGGTTTGAGGATTTTTAGTAACTGCAACAGTCTCTAGAGTTAAATTTAGAGTTAATTTAGGGTTGTTTTGTTGTGGGGAAAAACATCCAGTGAGAAGCAGTTCTGGGGGCAGGGACACCTTGCTGATGAGACAGAGTTTAGAGGAGAATGGCCAGTTTATGGTAACTTAAATAACCACACCTTACAAATGTGGTGAGCAGAAAAGTGTCTCAGAACATACATATATGTACGTATATATGTAAGTTTAATATAATTTGCATAAAACTATATAGGACATAGTAGTTTGGCATCACCAACAATCGGAGTCACCTTCATGTGTATGTGAATAAAACAATAGCTGCATTTCAGTAGGCTAACCCTAACCCTAGTATTGAGATCCAGCATTGATAAATCATTCTACTGTACACTGACCTTATTCCATCAGTCTCATATTTGCAGAGAGAGAGTAAGAGAAAAATATAGGGGAGGGGGGCAGGGAATGAATCACTCAGTGTTTTAATATTTCAAAGAGCCACTTGCTTTGTAAGTGTGAGCTTTCAGGCTCACATCCTGCCTTTTCAAATCGACCTGTCATGTCACTGTCACAGTCAGTGTCAGTGCCCAATATATGACCTCTATCACTCAAAACATTAGTGTTAAGTACACACACACACACACACACAGAGAGAGAGAGAGAGAGAGAGAGAGAGAGGGAGAGAGAGATTACACAATTGCACAATTGTACTTTTATACAAGTATTGTGTTCATTTTCAATATTAATAACATCATTATGCTTTATCCTTATTCAACATTTGAAATATTTGTACTCAAAAGGGGTATGAATGAAAGATTTAAGTCATACATGTTGATAACGGCATACAGTGTTTCTTCATTTTGCCCACACATGCGCATACAGCTTTAAGTCCCTTAACTGACGTTTTCAATGGATTTTAGGGCAGCTTCATGAATATGCAAATATGGTTGTTTCTGTGATTGATTACCAGTGAAATAATTTTCCTTGCTTTTTGTTTTTCTAAAGATCTATTGGCCTTTCACACAGAGGAGGAGAGCAGAAACAATGTGTGCTTGTAGGAGAACTACAGCCACATTTGCAACCTTATGAACACTCTTTTGATTTAATGAAGGTTTACTGAGTGACTTCAGTGTATATGTGCATTTCCTCTTAATATGTAAATATTCAATGTGGAGTGAGCAGACTCCAGTGAAAGCCCATGTGTATCTTTCCTTTTTCATCTAATTTTGGTTATTATTATTATTAGTATGGTGTTTTGGCAATTTTCAATTTATGATAGCAATTCTATATTTTGTGTCTCTAGACTAGCACTACAAATAAGAGCTTTATTCAGAACCGTGAAAGTTGTTATTAAACTATCTCAGGCATGGGGTTTGTCTCTGTTTCAGCTGCAGACATGAGAGACTGGCACAGAAAGTAAGGGTATTAAACTGTCATTACTGAGACTATTAATTATTAATGGCTAAGATGCAAGGAGAGTGCTACTGCAGATGAAGCAAGGGAAATGTGGTGAACACCTCTGGGCCAACATCCAGTGGAAACATTGAGAGTTAGAAAATGGCTAGAGTAATACACTGTAATACATGGTGCGCAACATACATTCCTGACATTATTATTATTATTATTTAATCTTTGATTTGGACTTTGAGGCATATTAAAGTGTTACTGTAGACCCTGATAATATAGACTAAAGTAAATTCCATTATTATGAAACCAGAACGTTTTATTTTTATTTTCCATCTCAAATAGAAATTATTAATAGGAAATATTTTAAGAACCATAAAGATAATGTTTCTTACTGATATTAAAACATTCTCAAAACTCTATCCCAACTGTGGAAATATGATGCTGCATTGGTTATTGCAGCTTGGTTACAGTTATGCCCTGAAATAGAGAATTACAACATGGATATCAGAATGTGCATGTATTTCACTTTAAATCAGTTTTGTGGTGTAGAATGACAGACCACAAATCGCCGCAACAGAAATCACAGCTTGCAGAAAGCTTCACAGAAGGTAAAGAAAAACAGAGGTGTAAATAAAAGATAGGAATTAATATTCAAATATTCGCTACAGCACACAGCAGAATTCTCTTATATTTCGCTCCTCTGATAAATCTCTGTCTCTCTAAACAGAGCTTTAGTAAACTTTCCAGCATGAGTAAATAGATACCAATCTATATCAATCTATATTGAATAGATGCCAATAAAATTTGGTACTATATGCAATCAACAAATTTGTCTATTCTTACTTGTTGTATTTAACTTAATACTTTCATTTTAAGTATTAAACACAATGGGGACAAAAATCATAAAATACAAAGCCGTCCATGAGTAAAGAGGTTCAAGTGCAAACTGCCAACTTAAATGGACTGCCAGAAATTTGTGATTTTTCTCAATTAAACACAATTATACATTTATACCACAGTGCTGTTGAATCACAATTCTGATTTATCGGAAGGTTAATAGATTAATTTTCTATAACAGCAACAGACCTGACTGCAAGATTCACAGGTTTATATTAGTGTGCTTCTTCTAATATATTATCATTTCTATAGTAACAATATAAACAGGGGCTTGTATGGTGGATTCTTAAAAAACATATATTGATATGGTGTTCTGTGAAGAGATGGGTCTTTAGACTTTTCAGAAGGAATGTCCAGTGCCATCAGTTTGTAACATTCAGAGATAAAGCTGTAACTTTAATTTTTCTGAAAAAGGAATATTTTTTTTTGTTTTATCTTTTATGGCGTTTATCTGTAACAAAACAAGCTATATTTTCTCCTATTCATTTCAGTAGGAGAGAGAAAAAAGAAGAAAGAGGCTAGTTAGGAAACAATTGTATATTGTATAACTTAAGTGATAACAGGAACTCGTTTTGTAGTTGGATGAATGGAAAATGGATCAAATGTGACATTCTTTAATAAATCAAACAATTTTACTGTTGGCAAATTGCATTGGTATAATAGAAAGAAAACACATCTGCATATTCTGTTACTGGAAAAGAATCAGCTTTGTGGTGGTAACAGTAACTCTGCTTTGTGTTGAGCTGCATCACATCACCTTGTTATTTTCCTATTATTAATAGCAGAATGGTGGACACAACCCATCATGTTTTATTCCTTACATATCCATATCTATGGATGCAGTCCAGCAAATATAACTAAATTATGTATATTTGTATTATGCACTATTGTGTAGTTAGAACATCAATCATACATTAACAGACTATAGCAGTAATATATTATGGATGTATTTTCCCTCTTTGTCACTTTCCCTCAGGTTTATTTATACATTACACTAAAGCATTAAAATGATGGCATTAGCCTTTTGCCATTTCAGGTTGTTCATCAATTATGTGGAAGACCTTAAAATTTGTAAAATATGAAATATAGGCAGCATAGGGGTACAGTGGCTAGCATTGCTGCCTCACAGCTCTATGGTTCCTGATTCAATCCATTCAGTCCTGAGCTCAGGCTGCTGTTTGTGCAGAACTTCACCATGTATTCTCTGCATGTTTGCATGTGTTTCCTCCAGGTTCTCTGGTTTCCTCTCACTGTCCAAAAGCATGTGTGTGTGTGTGTGTGTGTGTGTGTGTGTGTGTGTGTGTGTGTGTGTGTGTTTATCAGGGATAGACTCTGAATCCACTGTGACCTTGACCAGGATGAATGAATGAATGAATATGAAAGACTTTTCATAAATATATTAAAAATCCATTCTGGCTATGTGGTGCTCAGTCTGTACTCAGTCGGTGCACAGTCTGTACTCAAGAAGTTAGCATTTTTTTCAATTTTTTTTTTAAATATTCTCTCAATATTGAAAATAAGAAGTATGTTGGTTTCATAATTTATTGAACAGGCCTATGAATGCTTTGCAGATGTGGTCTGAGTTTCAAGTGCTACCCTTTTACTGAGCATCTGCTGCAGTATCTTGAGCTGTCAGACATATACATTTATAGTCTTAAGTGCAATACCTTCCTGGAGTCCCTCACTAACTAATGTGTTAAATTCAAGAATCACTGGCGATACTAGTGTTCTCAAAGAAAGTCCTCATTATGCTCCTATTTCTTTCTCTCAATATTATTTAAAAACAAATCTTATGTGAGTTGAATTCAAATAAAACACAAATATAACTATACTTCAGATGGAATATATCAAGTCTTATCTGAGGATACTAAAACACAATAGCGAGCATTTTAGAGATATGGGATACAAATACTGGAGTTCCCTCTGTTCTTGCCAGCCTAAAAGTCAGACCTATTGGTGGCAAAAAATAAAATAAAAATCATGATATTATAGCCATATTGTTTAGTTTTTGAATCAGTATCCAAACAGGTAAGACAATAAAAATGGGTTGTTAATTATTAATTTTTTTATTTTATTTTATTTTTTATCAAATCTGCACTATTGCAATTTTTCCACAGTTTGTCAGTTTCACTGGAAAAAAACTTCTTGCCAAGTGTGTGTTATGTTCATGAGTGGGTTGGTTACGATGTCAAATTTCACATTTGAACGATTTTGTATTTGTTTTTGAGGGCAATAAATTATGAGTATTGGCATGTTGCAGTGTGGGGGGCGGGGGGGGGGGGGGGGGGGGGGTTGGAGAACTGGTGGGAGAGCAGATGAGAAGCCATATGTGGATTCTGTGTGCTAGGCCTGCGATTCTATGTGTGCCATCCTTCCACAAAAGTACATAATTTGGACAGTATTCTAGCTGCCCCACAATCTGACCTCAGAATGACGTCATTTTAGCCACAGAGGCAGACATTGTATTGTATTGTATTGAATTGTATTGTATTGTATTGAATTGTATTGTATTGTATTGTATTGTATTGTGTTGCATGGAAAGTATTTCCCCTACAGGGAAAATGTGGAACTTCAGTCCTTTTATTGCATGAACAGGTGTAACAGCGCCATGTCGGTTTCTATTTAAAAGCATGACCTTGTTTACTGATTTTCATCTGCCCTTAAAAAAACAACGTGTGACATAAATGCATTTATATGGTCGTTTAAAATACCTGTTTGTTTGTTTGTTTGTTTGTTTTTTAATAGCATATCAATGCCAGTTGCTTGCAGCAGCAATTCGCCTTTCATGCCTGGTGATATTAATCAACGCTCTTGCTTGCTGGCTTTAATTCAGTGTGTGTGTGGTTTAAATACACTTTTCCCCATTCAGACTGCGTGCTTTCTGATAGCAGCGACCCAGAAGAGCGTTCAGCACCACGGACAGCTGCTCGGCAGGAAGTGGCCGTCGGCGCTCGTTCGTTTCGAGAGAGAGAGAAAGAGCTGCTGCGCTCGGCCCCGCCTGCGCGCCCCCGCCACTGCCTCGCGCGCGCTCTCTCTTCCTCCACTCTGGCGTATCACCCCCCCCCCCCCCCCTTCTGCGCGCAGTGATTGGCCGACCGGAGCCACGGCAGGGCGCGTCAGCATCGTCGCTCTGCCCGTGCGGAGAGATTGCGGTGTCTGTCTCATCCGGCGTCCACTGCCTCTTCGTTGGGACATAAGACTCTCTCTGCCGATCCGCACTCCACTAATAAACCGAACTCGGTTCCTCTGTTTTTACTTTTTAGCAGGGTGTCGTTTTTTTCGGTTCTTTTCGGTCGAGTGCCTGCACCGAAGCAAAAATGTTGGATCCGTCATCCAGCGAGGAGGAATCGGACGGGATAGTAGAGGAGGAAAGCAAAGAGACGCTGGCGCCGCAGTCCGGAGGTTCTCGCGTGTCGCCGAACAGGAGCAGCGAGAGCTCGGAGCGGCTGCAGCCTGGGAGCCGTGGGAGCAGCGCCCGCCCCAGCAGCCCAAGCCCGTCCGCCGCCAGCGAGCACGAGAAGGAGGATGTCGAGAAGCTGCAGCGGGAGGAAGAAGAGAGAAAGAAGCGCCTTCAGCTCTACGTCTTCGTCATGCGATGCGTCGCGTATCCGTTCAACGCCAAGCAGCCGACCGACATGGCGAGGAGGCAGCTCAAGGTAAGAGAACGAAAGCAGAGGTGCAGCCTCCTTTCATCTCACCTTGAGGGGCACATGCGTGTCTTTTATTCCTCTAAGTAACAACAAGCCTTTTTGGTTTATACACACAAACACACACACACATATATCAATATATATATATATATATATATATATATATATATATATATATATATATATATATGTGTGTGTGTGTGTGTGTGTGTGTGTGTGTATACACACACACACACACACACACACACACACACACACACATATAGGCTATATAATCAGTGATAAATGTATGAGGTCACCACTGTCCGCTTTTTTTGGGACAAGTGGGGGGAGGTGTGTGAACAGACAGGGCTAACGGGACTGCAGAAGCACAAAGATTTTGCATTTGGAATTCAGACGAAAGGCTGAGAGGAACCCAAAAAAGCAGCCCGTCCCACATCCATGAAAGCGCAACAGAACTTCCAGTTAAGTGCTAATTCCCCGTAAGGGTGACAGAGTGGCCAGACCAAAATAAAATGCTGTCATGGCCTCAGGAGAGTCACATGACCCACACGCTCTCTCAGCGGGCTAATCGTAGAAGCTATTCCCAAAATCGCTTACTACCGTTTTAAATTGTATCCCAAAATAGGCTACTCTACCTCATATGCCAAAAGATGGTGTACTACTTAAACAAACCATTAGTAGCATGTGGTTTGTGATCTAGCTCCATCATGCCTCTCCACTCACCATCTACCAGTATGACCTTAGGAGCCAGATGTTAATGTGAGATATGAGAATAGGTATTTTCCCCCAGTGTATAGTCTTGAATCTAAAACTGTGAAACGTGAATTAAAGCTTGTGCTACTACCCAAATTATACTACTGCTACTCTGCATGATAGTTCTGATGTACAGTATTGGGTCTTTTAGTTGCAGCCGTCATGCTTCCCCCTATCCTGACACAGGAACCCACAGAATTTGCAAAGAGTTTAATTTTCAAGGTTGAAGTAAAACATTTTGAGTAAATAGTAAATAGTAGTGTTTCTACTAATAAGAGTAGTGTTTCTACCTTCCAACACCAATCTCTCTCTGCATTTGTCTGTTTTCCCCGTAAATCTTTCCTTTTTTTTCAAAATCTAGAACAACAAAACATGGTATTAAATTCCAGCATACTTGCTTAATGCAACGCTCTGCTCTTCCCTTCTCTACACAGAGATTGGATTTTTATCATTCAGCTATAATTTTTCTTTCTTCCTTCCCTCTAGAGCCACCAGTTTTAGTGTAAAGCTTCAGGCTATTGATCACAGTGTGCTGCAGTGTTTCATACTGTTTCCACTCTTTGTATCTGATCCTGATCTTGCATGGGCGCACTACAGCTCCCATCTAATTCCCCTCAGTTATTGATCGAGGGTGATCATTTACAATTTACAACAAGGTCTTTACAGCTTGAGGTCATGAGCAATCTACAGTCACTGCTAGATAATTAAAATTCGTTGTTCCATCTTTATTTTAATATAAACCTTCAAACAACTATGGCCCAGTGTTCATGTATTTTACTGCATACAAGCAACAGTTGTAGTCTTCATGAAGTATCATGTGTGCTGGAGGACCTTTATGGTCCTAATTAGGGTATCAAAGTGACAACGTTATGTCTCAAATACAAAGACATGATATGAAAAGCACATATTAGTCCTGTGTAGTACAATGTGAACTTTGACCATTCTGCTTTCATACAAGACACGAGGCTCTGATTCTCCCATTGGGAGTCAGTTGAGTTTAGTGAGTCATGGCTGGTGATATTTGGGTCATAGAAATTAATTTTAGTGTTGAGTCACTGCTGAAGTCCTTAAAGTGCAATCACCTTGCAATCTAAATCATTCCCATGAAGTACATTCATCAAATGCAGAGAGTAAAGGACTGATATAATGGCTAATGTATGCTTTAAATATCATACAATCGAAATTCGAGTAAGGTAAATATTACTAGCTAGAAGGATTTAGTTAATTCCTTTTTAGATTAAACTAAGAACATTTCCATTTCACCAATTTGCTGTAATCACAGAGACATGAGGATTTGCCATGCCTAGTAGCAGGCATAAATACTTAGCTGAAATTAATTAAAAATACTGTTAATTATTGTTATCATGAATAGCATTGTGAAAAATTACTTATCAGACAAGGCATCACTATAATAATGTTCTTTTTACAGAAAGAAATTATGGTTATTCAGAAAGAAAATGGTACAATCATTAAAATGTCAATTAAAATGTCATTAATCATGGCATTTCATTAAATATATTTCTATGTTAAGGCTTGGATCATTTAATATTGCCATGATAATTTAAGATATGAAATGAAGACATAGTGTCTGACCTGGAGTTTTGATTTAGAGCGTCTAGATATTGTAAATGGGTGCATTATATAAATATGCATTTCCATTTATTATATAAAAAAAATGTATAAAACTACTTGTATAAAATCTGTTGAATCCACTTTTTTTCACCAAATTGATATCCTGTTGTTCGACAGTACAGGATTGTGTAGAGATTTGAGACCGGTGAAGAGTTCTGTAGGTAAATAAATTCAACATACAACAACATGGCTGAACATTGCTGCGTGAAATACCTATGCTTCTGAGGTAATAATTTCTTTGTTCTGCTGTATACTCCTATAGAAAATTGCAGATATTTGCAGAAGAAGCGTGTTTTGTAATAGGTTATTACCAAACAGTGGTCTTTGTGCCATGATTTGCAGTGCTTGTTATGGAGAGTGGGATTGAAAAAAAAACCCAATTAATTTAAGACCGGAAAAAATTAGCTTTTTTTATCATTTGCAAAGACAGCGATTATCCTAATCACACACACTTTACAGCAGTAAAACTTTTTTTTTTAGTCAGTGCTTCATTCACAGTTATATTTCGATAGCATATACCTTTTTGTCTATTGGTCAAATGGAGCAACAAGTCCTATATCTTTAGCCCTGCACAACTTAGTGAACTGTGTCATTTCACCCAAATGGGCAGACCAGACAAAAACAGCACATATAAATATCTTGGAATTATAGCTAGATATCTACTGCATGTAATTACCTGTGACACAGGTGTACGGGAGGCATGGTGGCTTAGCGGTTAGCACGTTTGCGTAAAGGGTTCGAATCCTGCCTCCACCCTGTGTATATGTTCTCCCCATGCTTTGGGGGTTTCCTGTCAGTACTCCGGTTTCCTCACCCAGTCCAAAGACATGTGTTGTAGGTGGATTAGCATTTCTAAATTGTCCATAGTGTGTGAATGTGTGTGCGATTATGCCATGTGATGGGTTGGCACCCCCACCGTATGTCCAGAGTTCCCTGGGAAAAGCTCCAAGAAAATGGAATGGGTATGGATACAGAAAAGCTCCAAGAAAATGAATGGATGGATACAGGTGTATGACCTGTAATAGTCAGCTAATCAGCTAAGCTAAACCTCTCGTGTAAACGTGGTGGAATCAAAGGACAACTTAAAGGACAACCAAAATTTAATGCATCAAATTTCACAAAAGTCATAAAGACAGGTGACAAAAAGTGTCTTATCCCAATGCACAGATTATACGAGTCTCTGGAACTGTACTGAAAAGATTAACCAAATCTGATGCCTGTCTAAATGTATACACTTAAGACTATCTACGTTTTATGATTTTCATGCTGTAGGAATCTTGTGATGAATGCTCAGAGGACTTTTTCAAACATGAAAGACCTTTAGTGAATGTGTAATGAGTAACTCAATCAGGCTTTGCACTTCTGACTGTTAAATGGGTTGTGATGAAGCCTGACTGCACTGCCCTCCTCTGCAGTTAGAACCCAGAGCTGCAGGCCACATGATTACTTCTTTCTTCACAAGGGGATGCAAATCAGGGCATTATTGTGTGATTGTGTGGTTAAGAATGTGTGAATGTATTCGAGTGGCCAGTGTGGGAAACTTACCTGCTTTCTCCTCTGATTTTCCCTTCAGATCTTTTTATTGAGGTGTGTATGAGTGTCTGAGGCAGCACAGACACATTCAGCCCTTTAAAAAGGATAAATATCATTTAAAAATGATAAATATCACAATTTAATCATCTGAGTGCCCAGATATGACAGAAATGTAATTACAGAATGGTCTGTTTTTGTGGGATCTCAGCAGTTAGAAAGGCAAATAAACATCTGACTTAAGAAGAGAATGATGAGAAGCTGCACTCAACACTCACTCTGTCAAGCTGTCAAGCTAAGCAGAGTCTGAGATTAGGAGAGAGCTGACAGCACTGTATGCACAAACTATATACTGATATTACTAGCTTCTGCCTGTGAAGATAGGAGATGAACCAGTATTTTTATTGCATACTGTCTTTGGTCATGTAGACATTCAGATAAGGTTCCATTCAAAATAACAAATATGATATCCTCTAATACCCTAGAGATACCCTCTAAAATGCCATATAGTCTATTGAAGACATATTGTATCTGAGTAACAACAGCTGAGCCTGAGTTTATGATCTAAAACAAGACAATCGTCACATGAGAGGATATTGAATTAGATAAAGGAGGCAGATAAAGAAGATAAAGTTAGCTAAAAGCGGTGGTGTTTAGGAAAATGATAATAGAATGCTGTAACAGAAAGCAATATAACTTAGATATAACACGTGTGTGTGTGTGTGTGTGTGTGTGTGTGTGTGTGTGGATGTATGTAGTATTGTAAAGCAGATTGTGAAAATGCAGAACAGGCTAAAGAGACATAATACATCTAAGCCATTTCCAGTTCTACCTGCTGCTATGTGCCATCCTAAACAAAAAATCAATTTGCAATACACACACACACACACACACACACACACACACACACACACACACATATATATATATATATATATATATATATATATATATATATATATATATGTATGTGTATATATATATATATATATATATATATATATATATATATATATATATATATATATATATATGTATATATATATATATGTGTGTGTGTATGTATGTATATATACATATATATATATATACATATATATATATATATATATATATATATATATATATATATATATATATACACACACACACACACACATATGCTTGTGCTATACGTAAGGAATTAAACACGATGGGGTGTGCTGTCATTGGAAAATAATTCTTGAGAAATGTGTTATGTTACAGTGCCTACATGTTGAAGAGAAACTGTATCTTTGATAAATTTTAAATCAGGTTTTCATAAATGACATAGTACTGAAACTGCATTATTCAAGGTAACGAGTGATATCTTAATGAAGGCTGATGCAGGAGAATGCATCAGGAATAGGGTTGGGATATCAGGCAGTGCCCTGAAGTGGTTCAAGTCATATTTGTCAGGAAGAAAAATTCTGCTAAATTTGAAGAATGTACATTTAATTCATTTAATATACAAAAGTTTGGTTTACCGCAGGGGTCTATTCTTGGCCCGGTTCTGTTTTCTTTTTATATGCTTCCCTTGGGTCAGTTGATCCAGGATTTTATATGTATTTCTTATTATTTTTATGCAGATGACACACAGATTTATTTCTCTTTAAAAAAAATTATATTAATAAGCTTGATATTCTTTTAGTTTTTATCATATCTATAAAAAAACTGGATGTCAAAAACCTCTTGCAGTTGAATTCAGACAAAACAGAAATTGTTGTTATTGGACCAGATCATTATTGAAAATACAATAAAGCCACACCTTGGTCCACTGGAGGGAAATATGAAATCAGCATCCAGGAATTTAGGTGCTGTTTAGTAGCCCAGACCTGTTTTTGTCAGCTAAGAAATCTTTCAAAACTTGTCCGAGATTGGTTGTGAACACTCGGAAAGGATTATACATGCTCTAATTTCAACACGCCAGTGAAGCTACAATTTCTCGACTTCAGGCGGTTCAAAATGCCGCCGCAAGACGTTTATCCTGATCTCATCGTAGTGCCCATATTACTCTGCACTTCACTGGCTGCCAATTAAATACAGAATAGATTTAAAAATCGCACTTATTACATATAAAACACTGCATGGGCAAGCACCATCTTATATCGCTGAGTTATTGATTCCACCCAGACCAAGAAGGACTTTATGATCATCCGACCAAAAACTGTTCGTCATCCCAATGTCTAAATGTAAAAAAAAAAGGGGGGGGGGGGGGTATAAGAAAAAACACTCCGAGTCAGGTTTTAAGGAACTGTTAAAAAGTCATTTCTACAAGCTGGCTTTCACCTAGCCTGCATTGGGTGATGTGTTGTCTTATTGGTTTTAAATAACTTATGCTGTGGCTATGTGTGCTGTTGCCTGTCTTGTTTATGTTCATACCATTTTATTGTTTTTTGTTTTTTTTGTTTTTTTTCATACTGTATATTGTGAAGCACTATGTGACAACTGTCTAGAATAGTGCTATATAAATCAATTTTACTTACTTACTTAATAATCAATGATGATAATCAATGATGCACAATCGCCATGGCCTAGTATGGTAGTGCAGTTTCTGCTACCGCCACAAAGGTTGTTATTTTCATAACAGCACATCATGAAGTTTTATTTATTCAATGACGGTTACAAAGTGCAGACACCTGAGAATCCTCCCATAAATTAAAAAAAATAAAAAAAAACCTCCCTATATCACCAATTATACCTAAAAATAATTACAATACATGTTTTAATCTGCCTCTGCCATACAGGCCCTCATGTATGAGGAGTTACAATGTATTAGAAAGTGCACATGAATATAACTGTGTTTTATGTACTACTGTAAATAAGTAGATATATAAAATGTTCTGTTTTTTTGAACATTTGGGTACTGCTCTTAATTTTTACTACTTTTCCCATTATTAAGCTATTACTGAGGTGTACAGTGCATATAGCTTATATGTTTTTGGCTGCTGCTGATGTCCTATCAGTGCAAACAGGGCAAATAAGCTTCTCAAACTAACGATTTTTTGAGGCTAAATTAGAATCAAGACAAGATCAAAGATCCTATCCCATAGTTACAGTGAACATTCAAATGAAAGCCCTTATGTTAAGAGGGTTATGAATGGAAGAATTTGAATGAAATCTGGGAATAGGTGTGAAAAATGTATCTTGACCTACAAGGCATTTGGTTGGTTCTACTATCATGAATGAAGATGAAATGGTGAGTAATTCTTGACCTTGCTACTGATTATTCTCAAAGAACCATTTAGGATAATGGTAATACATTTTTTTTTGCATATTTTCTCAGAAATACTAAAAGGGCTAACGGAAAAGACATGGAATTTGTTACATAAGAAAGAGGAGGTGGACTGCACCCTCTGATCGTTAAGCTCAACAGCTTACCAGCTATATTAGGATCAATACACAATTGCAAGCACAATAGCAGTTTGCCTTATTCTAAAGACCTGTAGTTCATTCACTCCATCCTCCCATCCACACCCACTCATGCACACCCACATGTATTAGCACAGATACTACATCCTAGCTCCCTTTCCCACATCTCATTATCCATTAAGCCAACCTCCCCCTTTCCCACTCATGCCCAATTGGCACAGGCTTGCATGACCTTCCCTCTTCCTCAAGGTTGAATAGCATGCAGCTTTCCATTCAAGGTCTCTCTTGCTAAGAGTAGGAAAAATGAAGGAGCATCAGATGATGGTCACACACATGTTTACCATAAAGTTTTCCTCAGAGGCGTGTGGCGAGAGAGAGAAGGCACTGATTCATAGATGACATGCTTTCTCTCTGTCTGCCATCTCTTCGGTCAGAGGAAGCCATTTTGCTGAGCGTGCCGTGTCATATGTCTCAATTCTTTATTTTTAGCTGGAATTGGAGAGTTCCAGGCAAATGCTCACACCCCCACATGCACATTAGCTCTCCCTTGCAGATACACACATTATCTTGTGTGCAGGCGTTTACACGCACACAATTAAAATCTGTCTAAGAACAGCATTTAACTGAGAATGTATAGAGCACTCATAGATACTCTCTTGTTTGATATATACATATGTCTTCCTATCAAACTGTGGTTGTTTTTCTCTCTGCCTTTATCACACACACACACACACACACACACACACCCAAAACAAAATCTATGGCTCCTAAATGTTTTAACATTTCTCAAGTACTCATTAGTGTAAAATTCAAAAACACATGCTCTCACACAAATGCATTTGACCAGGCTCACATGCACACATACGCACTCATACAGCCCACACAAACGCATGCACTATGAGTTTCCAAACATTATGGCTATGCTGTTAGATGATGAACTATGGCATGTTGTGTGCATGGGCAATGCAGTCATGCATTAAATAAACAAAAGCTTGTTTCAGACACAACAATCCACTGAAGTCTTTTATGACTAGGTGGAAAAAGCTACCAGAACATGAGAATAATCCATGAGATTTCCCCCCACATTTTGGAAATTTGATATGTTGCATAATCTCCTACCTATCAGTCCATTTGAATGGTCCAATTTAACAAAATGGACAATAAAATGTTCTTTCATTTTATGCACAAGAAAATCTTTTGATATCCACCCAATTAACCAGCTCCGAAATCCACAGAAATCCACACATCTGTTTGCTTTAGGTCAATGTGCAGGTCTACGCTTGTATCTGCTGTAATCCCATTAGCTACGATAAATTTCAATGATTGTAACTTATACTTTAGGTGCTGTGAAACGAACTGATAAAATCACACAGTAGACAGATGATACTCTATACTGTATCACTGATGAGAGATTGACTGGACCATTAAACTGGACCATTGAGGTCAGCAGAGGTGAAGCTACAACAAATGCTTTGAAATGGGCCATACTCACTGGATATTACTTAGAAGGCTCACAGTAAATTTGGCAGCTATTTCTCTCACTAGAGCACACATTTGCTCAGTGGAACCATTTATGATTACAGATACCTGATTTCAATGTAATGGAAAAACTACATAATAGAATGCAATAAATGTGGCCTTTCATGACTAGCCAATTACATATTGTGAAAGAATGTGATTGCTTTTGATATATTATTAATTACACTAATGCACAGTGCACATTATGGAGTTGGATGTGGCACTACTCTACATTTTTACTATTGAAAAAGGCTGGTTATTCTGAGTTCATACTGTACAGTATGTAAAACAATGGTTATAATAACTCAAATGCTTTCAAATCAAAATATGTGAAAAGGTGACGTTTACAGGCTGAAAGATGCATTCAGACAGCATAAAATTGTGACTGTCCTCTCTCAAAACATTTACATGTACAGCATTTAGCACTTATCCAGAGCGACTTACCGAAGTGCTTTACAGTCTCTATAAAAACATCCAAAAACATGCAAGCACAAATAGGTCAGTGACTAAGAATATTATTAAGCTCAAACCCTGTTAGAGAGGAGATAATATAAATTTTTAACAAATTTTAATTATGATGAGGTGGGTGTTCAGTCTTTGTTTGAAGACAGCCAAAAGAAATCCCTTGATTATGGCGGCCCCCAAAAGCCAACACAATACAAATGGAAAGATGTGCTGCGAAATCACAAAACACTTTCACGAAAATGACAAAATATACAGTGGCATTTTAGAAACACACTGCAAATTCATAGATGCAATGCAAATTTAGCAACACACATATCTGCTCTGGAAGTGCATAGAACAGTATCTGCACAGTATCACAATATCATTACCTAAATAGTAGCAACTTAACCAGTTAAACCAGTTCAAATCAGAGGCTTAGCCCAACTTGTTCCAGTATAACAATGCCCCTGTCAAAGGGAAGTCCATGAGGACATGGTTGGTGTGGAAGAACTTGAGTGGCCTGCACAGAGCCTTGACCTCAACACCAATGAACACCTTTTGGATGAACTGTAATGCCAACTGCACACGAAGCTTCCTCACCTGACATCAGTGCCTGACTTCACTAATGCTCTTGTGGCTGAATGGGCAGAAATTCCCCCAAATCTCCAAACTCTACTGGAAAGTCTTCCCAGAAGAGAGTAGAGGCTGTTGCAGTAGCAAAGGTTGGACCGACTTTGGAATAGAACGTTCAACAAGCACATATGGGTATGATTGTCAGGTGTCCACATATTTTTGGCCATACAGTGTAGTTATCAATCATATCAATTTGATATACAGTACTGTAAAAAAGTATTTGCCCCATCCTGATTTCTTCTGGTTTTGTGTATATTTAGACATAAATATACACAAAAACAGAAGAAATAAGTTACATACTTTTTCACAGCATTGTGTGTTACAGTAACACACTGACAAAAAGAAAATTGCATTCTTTTTCATGTGGATGTTGGTTGCTTTAAATTTGAATGTGTGGATGGTTCCATCACATTGAAAGTAAGAAGGTTCTGTCTCCTGTCAGTGTCCTCTGGAAACCCTTCCATTGTGCTGTGGCTGGATCTGCATTTAAGAACCGTACTACAAATTCATAGCTGAATCTGCATGTCGATTCATTAATTCATTCATCTCCAGTAAGCACTTTATCCTGGTCAGGGTCGCAGTGGATCCAGAGCCTATCCCGGAAACAATGGGCAAGAGGTGGAGGGCACCATGCATACTAATCCACAAACATCTAGGGGCAATTTAGTGAAGCCAATCCACCTGATATCATGTTTATGGAAGGTGGGAGGAAACCAGCAAACAAGAGAACACCCACGCAAAAAAACATGCAAAACCTGAGCTCAGAGGACCCAGGATTTTGCATTGCATATATGCATTTGCAGGGAATTCCTAAAATTTACACAAGTACAAATTCCTACACAAGTTGTGATTTTTATGAAAGTGTTCTGCAGTGCATCTTTCAGTTTGTAGTGCACTTTGTCAGCCACCATAATCAAAACATAGTGGAGAAAATATGAAATGGTACAAATATTGATTTCATTGTCCACTCAGCTACATGTTTCTGTGAGTAACCATGAGTGTTGTAAAAGTAGTGACAGTACCTTATATTAGCTAATATTACCACTTCATTCCCCTAAAAAAAAAACACATCACACCAGGTCTGGTTTTTGAAAAAAATACGAGAGGTGAAAATCCAGTGTGACGGCTGCTTTGGAATACCAGGGAGAAGGTTTATACTGGTCTTCGTCAAAGATGCTGAGGTCCTTCCTTTGGCTCAGCATGTACTGAAACCGCTTCAGCAGTTGGTCTGCGATCCGTCAGAGCACTTTCATCATAAAGAGAGAGAAATGGTGGGAGGCACTAGGGATGTCACAATACCAAACATCTAGTAGTCGGTACCGATTCCACCAAAAGTATACAATACTCGATACCAAAAAAAAACAAAAACAACCTCCTCTGGTTGATACTGGCAAAAAGAGAGAGGGAGATGTTTTAGTTATTAAACATAATGTTTGACTATGACTAATAAAACAATAGAGGCTACAAGTCCTAAGGTACACTCTTAAACACACACACACACACACACACACAGCTTATACTCTGAATGCAAGCATTAGTTTAAATTCAGTGATATGGTGGCAGGCCAAAAAGATTTATTAAACCCATTAACAGTTCAATAATTATGAGTGACATTAGGCTACATTTTTTTGACAGGACATGGGCTGAATGGCGATGCATGGTGGCCCATTAGGAGGTAGTTTATAACATCGCAATGCGTTAGCGTCGTTAACAAATAACCAGCTATCGCAAACATTACATGGAGCATAACCCTCGGTTTTAGCTGGTTTCACGGCCAGAATGCCAGCTGCCTCAAACAAAGATAATATAATGCCTGTCATGCAGGATAAGGATTAGAAGTTTTACAGTTTGTATATGATGTTAATATGACGTGAAACTCACTCACCTGGAATTCTTTGAAGAGATCGGGTGTCTGTCTTTCAGGTGCTTCGCCAAATTCGAGGTGTTTCCTCGCTTTGTTTGAAATGAACGATGGCATCGGTTGCACACCGACTTCAGAGCATCAATTATATGTTTGTTGTCATCTGCCTCGAATGTGAAGTATTTCCATATTTGACTCTTATCACGTTTCGAGTCGGGGCGGAGTTAAACTTGTCGCCGTCTTCTTTTTCCCGTGTGCTTGTAGGCGTTCTTCTTTACCACTTGTGGATCAACTAAAACACTTGCGCGTATTTGCTGCCCCCATCAGTTCCGGAAGAACTGCAACCTCGGTACCTTCATTACCAACGATACTTACGCTACTGCAGAAAAACAAGTACCGTCACATTTTAAGAATGTTGGTACCGACTTTGTACCGAAGTATCAGTTCTTGTGACATCCCTAGGAGGCACATGGAGGGAAGCTGCACAAGAAGCTGAAGAGTAACTGGAACACGGTGTCCCTTTCTTGGTATAGTTCTCCCAGAGATCCAGAGTTAGCCTGCTAGGTTGTTTAGCATGTTGGGCATCTATTTGCTGTTTGTTCTATCTTGATTAGCTTGGTGGATATGAGTTAGGTGCAGATGATGCTCTACTGAATGCTGTGTGTACACACAAAAGGTTTGTCTATTTGCTCTGGTCACTGTGTGGTACTGTGTATGTGACTTGTTTGTGTGGCTGAAATATCCTTAAGTAAATATTGCAAAAACCTGCAGAACCTGAATGCAGGAGAAGTTTTTTTGTATTATTTATTCAAGGACCTTGTTTTTTTGTTTGGCTGTCCGTATGATTCTTTTATGAGTTCCACATTTAGTTCCAGCGTGCCATTTACATACTCTGTACTTTTGACTCTTGCTCCTGGTTCTAAAGGAAAACTCTACCCTGAAACACAAATATGTTTATATTGAAATATATCTGATGTGCTTAGCTATTCTGGTGCTAACTTGTTTGTAGGCACTGTATTTCCTGTGAGACGTGTGCTGCTGTGATGTCACAGGGGACATTTCTAGCACAAAGATGTTTTAATAAGAGAAAAAAATGAATCAATCTTAAACATAATGGATGAACTGTCCTAAAAACAAAAGTCCAAGATATTCTTTTCTCACTCAAAATATTCCAGTAACAGACTCATAGTTCCACAATTCAGTGCAGCAGCTGGAATTGGCTAGTGAGCAATTTAAATGTGACAATCACAATGGCATTGGCAGCGGTATTAGTATGAAAGCCAAGTCTTTGGAACCTTATCTGTTTGAACAGAGCGTACATATGAGGAGGTGAGAGAGCTGAGGAGAATAAAGCACTAAAGTGCTGCTGCATCAGTCTTTTTAGGTAGAGATGAAATAAGCGGTGGAAACATGGTGGCTTAGTGGGTAGCACGTTCACCTCACACCTCCAGGGTTGGGGGTTTGATTCCCGCCGCTGCCCTGTGTGTGCAGAGTTTGCGTGTTTTCCTCGTACTCCATTTTTCTCCCCAGTCCAAAGGCATGCATGGTAGGCTGATTGGCATGTCCAAAGTGTCCGTAGTGTATGAATGCGTGCGTGAATGTGTATGTGATTGTGCTCTGCGATGGATTGACACCACGTCCAGGGTGTCCCCCGCCTTGTGCCCCATGATCCCTGGGATAGGCTCCAGGTTCCCCGTGACAGTGAAGGATAAGCGGTATAGAAAATAGATGGATGGATGTAAAAAGGGCTTAATCTCCCTGGCGCCACCATCGGTGGGTTGTTCAAAAGCATTGCAAGTAATGTAGAAAGCATCATTTTGTGCAGCTGAAGATCACGGTAATTATAAAGATTAGTATGCAATTCATTTAGAGTGGATTTTTCATTTAAACATCCACATGAACATGCTGTTCATGCTTTACAGTGGCACCACACCAATGCAACCATACACTACTTACACTATGTCACATCACATTTCAGTGTGCAGGTGTATATGGACACTCCTATGTCTCGTTATTTAAACGGCAACTCCAAACCAGACAACTGACACTATCCATTATGTCCTCCTGGATGCAATATCACAACAACACAAGATATGTCTCTTTGAGTGCACAGTCAAATGTACAACTCCTCAAACTCACAATAAGTAGAGCATGAGATAAGGAAAACTTCATGTTAGGCTCTGTGCATATATATATATATATATATAAAAAAAGAAAAGAAATGATGGAGATTGTGAGCCAGCACAACGTTGACTACCTCTTTGATGAAATGTGTGTGTGTCATGCTCATAAAATCTCCCCCTCATTTCTTCTTCAGCTTCTACTGCGCTAAATTTGGCAAGCACCTTCATTTTTCATTACCCATTGAGTACTTACATAATATCTAGCGAAGGTTCTTTTTCTCCTTTTGTCTCGTTCCTTCTCTGTGTTGACGAGCCAAAATGGAAGTCTAATCTTAGACCCATCCAAACCCTGTGAATTTTAGTTAAGTTTTAATTGTTCTAGGTAAAAGTGGATTTAATTCAAATGTGTTACAACAACCATGAACATGCATGCCTTAAAATGAGCCTGTGAAAAATGGAGATAGTCTCTAAAAAATGGCTGTAATTCCTAAACGTTTAATGCAATATTTTTTGTTAAACCCCAATGAATTCAAGCTAAAAATCTACACTTCGATTATATCATGGTTTTTTTCATTTCAAAATCCATTGTGGTGGTGTACAGAGGCAAAATTATGACAATTCTGTCACTGTCCATATAATTATTGACTTGACTGTATATCCCACTCATGCATCATATTCTAACCCTTAGTGAAAATTCCAGCCCTCGTGGAATGATCATGAATACAAATGACTCTTCTTCTGCTGAATATTAACACACAAACACACACACACACACACACACACACTAAAGTGCTCTGAAATATAGCACTTTTTCTCAATTCACTTAAGAAAAGTGTTTTACATATGTATCACAACCTATTGAAATGGATATTATAAATGAAACACTTATGGAAAAATTACATACACTTCACATGTGATTTTGTGAGTGAAATGCAATCATATGTGAAAAACATGGGAAGGTACATTTCACCATGTTATGTTAAGTAAATGCACATGTCATCATGTGAACACAGAATTATATATGAAGAATAAAACTACATGGCTGCTATGCAAAAAATAAATAAACCATGCGAGAAAATCACCCGTGGAAAAATAAAAACATGTACAGTATGAAGTCCACATG
The DNA here is from genome assembly GCF_023375685.1 of Ictalurus furcatus. Classification (NCBI taxonomy): domain Eukaryota; kingdom Metazoa; phylum Chordata; class Actinopteri; order Siluriformes; family Ictaluridae; genus Ictalurus; species Ictalurus furcatus. Next base: position 24,712,988 of record NC_071265.1, on the reverse strand, counting down.
TGAAACATAACACATAAAGTGTCTAAAAAGCACAGGTGTAAAGTCCACACTATTTTTGTGATTATTCACATGTGAAGTTTGTGGGAATTTTCTGAAAGCATTTCGGGGGGGAAATGTGTTATAGAGACATGCATGCAGAAGCATCTAGAAATCAAATATGTATAAAACAATAGCTTGATGGGAGCGAAAATGCAATGAAATATTTTTTTGCCAGACCTCAAATTTTTAATCTGAGAATTTTCTCTGACTGACTGACTGATCCCCACTGTTGAAGTGTGTGTGCCCAGGAGCCACTTGAGACACCGGGTGGTGGGATAGAACTAAAATGTGACCCAGCAAAACAAAGAAGAGGCGTGAAGAACTCTGCCAGCACATTTTGCATTGCAGATTAAAGACAATAAAGTGTATCAACATCTGTCCAAATTACAAGAACACACAAAAATGTGTAGCTATGAGTGTGCTTTCTGGTGATTATGTATGTATGTATGTAAATGAAAACCATTTTACAGGCTTTCAATAAATTCTGATGGCGTCGGGCATGCAAGTGTGCAACGAATATGAAATGTAAACCATAAAACCATAGCTATCATTTAGAGAAACTGTCTCATTACTTGTACACTAAGTCTTAATTCAGGGAAATGTTCTTGTTATTGTGATTGAATAAATGGATTTATTTTCCTTCAAGTGGCAGAAACGGGCTTCCATCGTCTGTTGGTTGAATAATTGGAAAGCTAGATTGTGTAAAATGAAGATGAACATCCAGCAAAAGAGATTTGTTGGAATATGGGTAGGGAAGAATTAGTATTCCTCAGATGCTTCTTAAGGCAGACTGTGGCCTGGCAAAAAGCTTGGCTTGTCTAGTGTTGTTTGCAGTCCAAGAGATATAAAAGAAATGAAAAGAAATAAATATGTGTGAGTGAAAACTTATGGTAGATTACATAAAGAAATATGGGGTGCCTGGAGTATGTTGGATCAAAATAGAATTTCCGACTCGACTAAAGGACCGTCATCATAGTCAGACTTTTAGCAAGAAATTGGTGATGGTAAGTCACACTTTCTCAGTGAACTTCACACTAACAGAAACTGGCCATCTGTACAAGTGTGCATGTGTGTGTATGTGTTCTCTGCCCTTGCGCTGACATATCAAGGCTGATTTATGTGTTTGTCCTTTCTAGTTCTATATAGTGAATCTGGCTGCCGTAGAGCAATCTTTAATAAGGGTGCTTTGAAAAAAAAGATCGATGTGTAGGTTAGATGTAGGTGGAGATGCAGCATGAGCAATGCTGCAGTGCCAGACATAACGAATGAGTGAAAACAGTGACTGAAAAAATCATTGACTAAACAGGACTCACAGGACTTTTAATGCAATTAAGAAAGCAACCCATATGACCCGTGATTCCTTTCTGACTCATCGCATCCATGTACACTTTTGCTTCCCAATGAATCACACACACACACACAGAGGAGATGCATTAGAGTAGCTGGTTTTAATGAATAAGCTATTTTTCAACAGGTACTTTTTGGGGAGCATAACATAAAATATGTGGCCAAAAGTTATATAGTTATATGACCATCACACCCATATGTGGTTTTTGAATATCCCCTTCCAGATGTAGGTCTCCCTTTGCTGTTATAATAACCTCAACCCTTCTGGGAAGGCTTTCCACTAGAATTTGGAGCATGGCTGTTGGGGTTTATGCTCATTCTGCCACAAGAGCATTAGTGAGGTCAGGCTTTGATGTCAAGTAAGGAGGCTTGGTGTGCAGTCAGTGTTACAGTTCATCCCAAAGGTGTTCATTGGGGTTGAGGTCAGGGCTGTGTGCAGGACACTCGAGTTCTTCCACTCTAGCCTTGGCAAACCATGTTTTCATGGAGCTCGCTTTGTGCACAGGGACATTGTCATGCTGGAACAGGTTTGGGCCTCTTAGTTCCAGTGAAGGGAATTTGTAATGCTACAGCATACAAAGACATCCTATATAATTGTGTACTTTCAGCATTGTGGCAAAGGTTTAGGGAAAACCCAACATGGGTGTGATGGTCAGGTGGCCACATACTGTTGATAACAGTATATAGTGTAGATCATTTCTACTATGCTACTACTGTAGGTAATAGCTACATATGGTGTACATATGAACAAGAAATAATTTTGGGATTTGGACAATCATCAAGGGTGCAAATGAGCAAGTACAACACCACCCTACTAATCCTTTATTTAAAAGTCAAGAAAATCTTTTTTCTTGGTGAAACAAATCTTTACACCTGTCCTATAGTAGTAAACTATGGTAACTGAATTTGTGCTGCAATCCTACCTACAGCCTTTGCGGCTCATCAGTTTCACCAAGCAGTGGTGGATGTCCAGTCCAGTTACTTAGTAGACCTGAATGACTGAAATCTTACACACACATACAAAAGCTTGTACCTCTCTCCTTCAGAACTCTCAGAGTAAAAACATACCTGAAAACATTGATTATATTTTGCTTTTGCGTTTCTCCACTTTTTTTCACATCATGCAGACAGGTTCAGTAACTCTGAAAGGACTAATAATGCATGTGTGTCCATTTCTATGTGAAAGAGAGCGAGGACATTAGCAAAGAGATGAACACACAGATGGTGCTGTAAGCCTCACAGGCACACTCTACATGGTACTTTTCCACCTTCCTCCCACACCAGAATCTATCTTTCATGCATGCAAACTCTCTCACACACTCACATTCGTTCCTGTTCTCCTCCACACAAATACACACACCCCAGAATGTTTATTTCTCTAGAGAATAGTACACCACAACCAATTAAACACAGAGTCGCTTCAGGCACCATAATGGATGACTCTGATTCTCCTAATTCTGACACACAAGGCCATTTCCTTCTTATTAGAACATTTTTTATTTCCCTTTATTCATATTTAATTCCAAATATTTTAAACATATCTCATGTCACACAACAGATCCACCAATCTGAGAGAGCAAAAGCACTCAACAGTGTCACCAATCACCAGTCGCACAACTAAGGGTCCAGAATATCGCTTAACTATTTATTATCCATCCTTCTATACCACTTTATCCTTTTCAGGGTCACGGGGAAACCTGGAGCCTATCCCAGGGAGCATCGGGCACGAGGTGGGGGACACCCTGGACAGGGGGCCAATCCATCGCAGGGCACAATCACACACACACATTCACACACCCATTCATACACTACGGACACTTTGGACATGCCAATCAACCTACCATGCATGTCTTTGGACTGGGGGAGGAAACCGGAGCACCCGGAGGAAACCCCCGCAGCACGGGAACATGCAAACTCCACACACACAGTTCCACGAATATGGAATTGAACCCCTGACCCTGGAGATGTGAGGCGAAGTGGCTTAGTGGTTTGTGTGTTTGCCTCACACCTCTGGGGTTGGAGGTTCGATGCCTTGTGTGTGTACGGAGCTTGCATGTTCTCCCCATGCTTCGGGGGTTTACTCCAGGTACTCAGGTTTCCTCCCCCAGTCCAAAGACATGCGCTGTAGGCTGATTGGCATCACTAAATTGTCCGGCGTGTATGTGTGAGTGTGTGTGCAATTGTACCCTGTGGTGGGCACCCCGTCCAGGGTGTCCTTCGCCTTGTGCCCCGAGTCCCCTGGAATAGGCTGGATGGATTAGTATTATTGATGATATTGGCGTTATGATTTTTATTTATTTATTTATTTATTGTTATTATTTTTAAAAAACTGACTAACAAATAGCTGAATCAAACTATTTCTTTTTATTTAGATATACAGATATAGAACTCGTTAAATACATAAATGTAAAAAAAATAAAAATATTTATCTATGTTATTATTTAGAGTGTAATGTAAAAATCAGGTTTTTCATGTTTTTCCCAGCACACCTGATCCAGCTCATGAGAGGACTGCTAATCAGTTCATCAACTGGCTTACTGGTGTGTTTATTACATGATTTATCATGTGCATTCTTATAATTTCTCATAATAACGTTCTCTTTCATTTTTTCAGCAATTTATTTTTCATATTTGTTTCTGCTTTTCGTAATCAGCACAGTTAATGAGCTTCTGTTAATGAACCTGTTCAATCTAAGACCTGATAGATGAGCTCTACTGTGTCATTAGCGGTTATCAGCTTCCTTCATTAGCGTTAGTTCTGTTTGTCAGGTAAATATACTGCATGAACATGTCAGTAAATATATGAATTCCACCTTTTGTTATGAATTTTCTTGCAAACTTATTAATGTTAAAGTAGTGTTAAGTGGAACTATTAGCAGCACTTGGAAAAAAAGAAAAAAGAAAAAAAAAAGCCATCTTGTGTGTTAATCTTGGCTAATTCGCATGTTAGCCAACAGCTAGAAAGTGACAAATACATCTATATCTTCCAGTGTCACTTATTTAGGTTAGTTAGCTAGTTAATTTAGATGTAAAGAATGGCAACTAAATAATGAGTGATTTGAAAAAATCCCGTGGCTTCAGTGGCACTGTAATGCACTAGTTATGCTGTGTTTATGCAGAATTACATACTGCATTTGTCTTTTTTAAGTCTATTATTTATTTTATCTCACATCTCCTTTTTTTTCCTTTAAACATGTATAAATCAAATCAAATTCATCCAACAACTGGATGCTGTATTGTGGCAGTTTAGCTGGCTGAATAAGAAGCACTGCATGCAGCAACAAAACAGATACATGAATGGTTTGTATTCTATTACATTCTGTAATTGCCAACTGCTTTTTCTGGAACTCCTGTCCCTTGGTGGCACACAGCACTGCTGTACATCTTACCAAGAGTTTTGGCTTTTAGTTGCCTCTTTACATCCTTCATTAGAGTATTCTTGTTTTTAGGGCAATTACATATTACAGAAGAACTTCCTGTAATTCGAAATGGTTTCAGGCAATCTGCAGCAGTCTGGCGTCCATAACAGCTACTTGGTTTACATAAAACTTCTGGCATGGACAGAATAGTTTAATTATAATCTTGGTGTCTTGAGGGTAATATATGCAGCCTATTTGCTGCCGGATGTAATTTTCTTTTTTTGGAACGAGGATTAGATGTTGATGGTCCTGAACGTTCACTAGTTTCTCTTAAACAGGAATGGTGTTTACATTGCCTTGCTGTCAAGCTGTCATCTACATAAAACCTGTATAACTGCATGTCTCATTTGGTGCTGCTAATTGGTAACTGTGAGGCATTTATGTTATCTTCAGCCCTGTCGCCGAAAATCCACAATGCCTTCATGTTTTAACTTTGTTCCAGCTCACTACACACCTGATCCAGGTAAACAAATGGAACTGGGATTAGCTGGCTCAGGTGTGCCAGGAGCTCAAATAGACAACTGTGGACTGATTGGAGGCCCTTGAGAGCTAAACTGAGAACCTCTCATTTATGTTTTCCACACCGACACAGAAGAATGCCTGAGAGAAAAGGCACGATTCTGTGGAGGGGGGAGAAGATTCTTGAGTTAGGAGCTAAAGCGTGTGGTTTTTTTAAGAACCAAAATGAATAGATGGGCATGTCGATAGCAGACAAGACAGTGTATCTTGCTGCGGCTTTTTTCAAAAATTGCGATGTGATTAGAGGAGCTTTTATTTTTGCAGAAAACTACTCGGAGTGTTTAAATTGCAATTCCACTAAATAGTTTTGCACAGACTTTTGCAGTCATGTTTGTTGGTAAATGAGAACTTTTACTGTACTCCTGTACTCATGTTCGACGCACGTGAATCGAAGAGGGCTTTGACGGAATGCGTGTCGTGATGACATCACATGGCGCATTGTAATGACATCACACGACACATCTTGGCCCAAATCTGTGGAAAATCTGCGGTAATTTCGAAAAAATTGCAAGCTCCTCCAAATATTGCGGCGTTTCCTTGATTATGCATTAATTTCTGGGATCACAAAATAGCAAAATCCTGGAGGGACTGATTATATTCTTTAAACTCGTTGGTTTTGGGGCCATATGAGACTTCTCAGATTTGAAAACTTTATAGCTAATCATTTAAAAAAATTATCTTCCATTTCGAGGGAAATATAAATTAAATCTACAGTAGCAGACAGAAATCAGTGTATCAGTGTGTATCAGTTTATCAGTGTGTAAAGTGCTTTCTTCTCTCCAGTCCTCTCTATCTCTCTCTCTCATTGTGTATTTGTGTTATCACGGCTTAGCCACTGAAGCAGTTTTGTTTCCTCTCCCTCTTTAGATCAGCAAGCAGCAGCTTCAGACCACCAAGGATCGCTTTGAGTCTTTCCTCAAAGGAGACACTCAGATTGTGGCAGATGAGGCCTTCATCAATGCAGTTCAGAGCTACTATGAGGTACAGTATAGACAGAATCCACCATTTTGTTTCTCTTTACAGTGCTAACTGATTAGTATACTTTTCAATTTTTATATTTCTTTCACTGTAGTGTGGTAGTAAAAATACATCCTGTGGTATTAGTATGGTAATAAAATGTGGTTGATGTTTTAATCTAAAACGATGTTTTATTATAGCCCTGTACTGGCAACTTAGATGGACTACGATAATGCTCCAGTGCAAGAGGATATACAGTATTATTATTTTTTTTAAGACAGCCTTTGGACATTTTATAATACTATAAAACATTTCATAGTGTTATTATGTTGGAATTGCATTTCATTTTGTTATCTCATAGCAGCAAATGCTTGGGTAATGACATGTCATTGTATAAGAAAATTAACATTGAGGTGACAGCTCTAAACAGCTCTCATGGGACACAAATGACTCTTTTTAGCTTGTATGCATGCATACACTCACAGACACACAAACACAGTGAGGAAATTTGTATGCTAATGGTTTCACTCATAAAGTATTGTTGATGTAAGGTCACTATGTCATTATGTCATTCTCTGGTGTTGCTATGGTTTGGGCTACTGCAGTTGCTAATTAGCTTGTACTGATACATGCAATGCAGAATTACAGACTGAGTACCTAAGACCAAGATTCTGGGATTATGTTCCAGTCCTTGCTGAATGATGAAGGTTCTGCATCATCTTTTTGTGAACACTGTTATTATACGGCTTGGAACCTTCTTCTTCTTCTTCTTCTTCTTCTTCTTCTTTCTTCTTCTTCTTCTCTTCTTTTTCTTCTTCTTCTTCTTTTGTTTCATTTTTTTCAGCCCCAAAAAACATTTAGCTCCACCCACTTAGATTTTTATATAATTAGCGTAATATGCCAAACCTACATTTTGTGAACTAGTCCTAAGATTCATGGTATATCGTCACTAAATCATGGCCACCATCAGCCGATCAGTTTTCACCAGGCATTCAACAACGTTAGCATTGACCTACTGTCACAAAATTTATGTTCTAGTGTATATGCACTAGAACTGACCACTAGGGGCACTTTCTTGATGCATTTAAAGTGAAAGGGCTTTCTAGAGTGAATTGAATCATTAAGATAAAGTTGTTACACAGTAAAATACGACCAGAAACCTTTGGTCTTTTTGTAACACAGTAGGTGTAGGATGTAGGACTGAAGCCTTATCAACACCCTGAACTCTGCTGGTGATGGACTCACTGTTGTCTGAGCTTAGACACACACAAACACACACACCAGTTACACACACTGCGATCAGGACAGATCGGCCATCACTTCACAGCCTCATTGAATGTGTGTGTGTGTGTGTGTGTGTGTGTGTGTGTGTGCGTCAGTGCTAGCACAGTGTTAACATGCAAACCATTTGGCTTTTGTGACCGGTGTCAGAAAGCAACAAGAGTAATGATACAAATGGTTTGATAGATTTTGATGCTATTACTAGTAATCTATCTCATATTAGTTATCAATCAAGCATTCCATCATGATCTGTATATCAAACTTGTATTAATAGGGTGACGTTTCAACCCAGTTCCTCGGTTACCTTCATCCAGAACCTGTTCATTTTCATTAAAGTAGTTTGTAACTGTATGCACAGATAGAACGAGGCATGTGGCAAATCAGCATTTGGATTGATACCAGACAGCAATTTAGAGCCCAATCCGTCTTCCTGAATACAGCAGTGGAGACTGACTTTTAAAGTAGGGAAAAGCAGCTGACATCTCTAGCAGACCTTCCTCAGTGTGGAAAAACCCAACATAAATCACATTTCACTCGCAAGTCCATATAACTCAATTTGAGACATGGGCAGGAGACAGTATGTGTGTGTGTGTGTGTGTGTGTGTGTGTGTGTGTGTGTGTGTTTGTGTGTGTGTGTGTTTGTGTGTGTGTGGTTTAGGGGAGGGGAAGGGGGGTGGGTTCCGGATGTTAGTCAGACCCTTTAAACCTCACTCGACTGCCACTGCAGCAAGCGCAGAGACCAAATCACACTTTTTTTTCTCTCTGCCTATATTCAGAAGGGAATGAGAGACTAAATAATTCAGAGAACAAAATAGATGGAGAATGGTGGAGAATTTGTGGCTTTATGAATGCAACATTTCTGCTTTCACTAGCCCCATCATTTCAAAGCTGTGAAATTTTAAAGTTTCAGTTTCTTCCCATGGCTGTAAAGATCTCGCTATAATTATTTCAATATATTACTACAGACGCAGGCAAATCCATCATATTGTAGAATATTGAACCGAAGTTAAGAGACACGATTTTCTCAGGCATATTGCAGTTGGATTTGTTATTGATTTAAATCATTATGTAGATTACACACCGACTTCCAGAGAAGCAGTGCTCAAGTGGTCTTTTAAGTGCAAGAAAATTATTCTATGACATTCGATTTTGCAAGGTTTTGCTGTAAGTTTTCCACAACTAAACCTATTTTCTTCTTATACCCTCAGTACGTCATGTGATTAACATGCAAACAATAAGACTGGAGGGCTCTAACATGTCAGGTGTTCAGCATATGTTACTCTTCAAAAAGTCCTCGTTCATTCCATACCTTTTAAATTTTGTCGAAATACTAATAACCCCTATGAGCAATGATTTTAGAAATGTAGCTATTTGACAGATATCAGCTGATTTGGTCACCTTTCTAAATGTTGTACAATCGTTCCTCACGGCCCCATTTAGCGCCAAAGAGTTATTATTACACCTAGTGGTCAAAAATGTAAAAAATACAACAAGGACTATTAGAGGCCCATTGGGGTAGAAATCACACCTTGGATGTTTTCAGTGGAGGAGGAGCAGACAACAGGACAATTAATGAATTCCCAGGGTTGGGATTTTTATTTATTTATTTATTTATTTATTTTTAAACCAAATTGTACTAATTTAAAAATACTCTATGACTGCCAAGATTATGTTTTATAGCATTATAAATTTACACAAAGGCATAGTGTAAGTGCAGGTAGTGTATCTATGATGTACAGAACCATTTCTATTGTAAGATATATTGCAAAGATTGAGAGAGGAAAGGGGGATTGTGGAGTTTATAATGTCCGAAAAATGTGTGTCCTTTCCAGTGCCTGATGTTTTTATGGCCAGTTTAGGGGATTTAGGGGATTTAGGGGACAGCGACAGAAATACACCTTTTGTATCAAATACAGTTGAACGAAGGTATGTGTAAAACCACTGAAAACGAGCTGCTAGACTGTGTGCTGGATGAGTGTATGTTTTCAAATCTCAATTGCCTATTGCAAGGTTGCTCTAAACATTCATGAGACAGTAGCTTATAGCTTATAGCATAAGTGTGATAGATTCTTGATTTATTTATTAATGTCGTCCTGCCCCACCAAAATGTATGGCCAGGAGCCACTGATAGTGCTACTGTTAGAATTATATAATACTATTACTGCTACTATTATGGTGAGACTGTTAAATAATACAGAATATGTAATCAGGGTTGTTTCTATATGCTATGAGCGGATACAGGATTTTGGTCTAAGTAGGATGTTACTTAGGGCCCCTGAAGATTTATAGTTAATATTTATCCATGTATCAGCCTCTTCGGACCTCTCTGAAGAGTCTAGGCATTTGGGAGCACTTGCACTGTTCATGAACTGTTCACAAACAGAAGGTGATGGCTTTCGAAAGTTATTAGCTCAAGCAGAATTTTTTTTTCTTTTTCTGTATATCAGCTCTCATGCTATTTCACCTGGTCTACAATCTACCAGAATCCCATGAGACACTACATATTTCTGTTTTCAAGATGTCACTATACAAAGTATTTTCAGTATTTTGAAACTACAAAAAATACAGTACATGAAAGTATTTTAATTCACGTTGTATCAAATTACATTTCCATCTGTGGTGAGGTACCTTATTAAAGAACACATTAAAGAGTTTTCTTGGGACATGTGACTCCTAGGTGTTTCTGAAGAGCGATCGTGTGGCTAAGATGGTCCAGACTGGAGGTTTTTCCGCTGTGGACTGCCGTGAAGTGTTCAAGCGTCACATTGAGAAGCGCGTCCGCAGCCTGCCTGAGATTGACGGCTTGAGTAAAGAGACGGTCCTGAGTTCCTGGATGGCCAAGTTTGATACCATCTACCGCGGGGATGAGGATCCACGCAAGGCTCAGCAGCGCATGACCGCTAGTGCCGCATCCGAGCTCATCCTCAGCAAAGACCAGCTCTATGAGATGTTCCAGCAGATCCTTGGCATCAAGAAATTTGAGCACCAGCTGCTGTATCAGGCCTGTCAGGTGAGTGTACTGTTAGAGCCACAGTATAGTGGCAGGGAAGTGTTAGGTCAGTTGTACTGTGCATCATGCAAGCATCCATAAAGAGATTTCAGGCTTTGGACATTGACATTTGATTTATTTTGTATTGTATAAAGAATAAAGAAAACAAGTTCTCCATGTATGCAAGGAAAACATGCTGGGTATTCTCAGGACGGGGACATAGACTTAAGTATGTAGTTCAGGGGTGGACAAATCATAAATTTATTAACTAGCCCAATAGATCAATGTACTTGTCAATGCATATTGACTAAAAGTCCGTGTTTGCCCAGTCCCATGTTTTGGTTGGGGGAAATCCAATTAGTTATGCGTTAACTAACATAATTTACCTCAAAAGTTTGACAGGAATACAGACTGTATAAAAAAAGAGCACTTGATTCCCTGGGAGGGAAACTTTATTTTAGTCTTAATTATAGACTTTATCCTCTGCACTGTACTGGAATCTGTTCAGAATCTGTTCAAAATCTAAGTTTAGCCATTGTTTCTAAATCACTTTGTTGTCCTGATTCTGTAAATATTGTTTTGCATCAGTTTAAGTAATATGCATAGTAAAAAATGCCCTTACCACAGCGAGACTTTCTCTGTTCACATGCAACAAGTGAAGGAATTTGGAAAAGTGTAGTGCGTGCCACAGCATCAAGAAACTGAGAAAAATATGAACCCTTTGGGAAGTGTTACGTTCAAGCGTACAGAATGAAAAGTTTCTTTTTGCAAAAGTTCGTAGGAAATAGTTTTTCGTTCTCTGGTTGTTGGATGAGTGAAGAAAAAAAAACACTTTTTACTGATATATCACCAGCTTACTGAACCTGCTTGTCCACTGAGCAACTGTGAATGAAAAATGAGTAGCCTGAATACATAATCTTCTTGTCCTGAGTGCTGTGCTTGCGGTTTGTCTACCCTGGTGAATATACCTTATAGTGATATACAGCAGTAACAGAACATAGTTTAGACTTCATAATTCATTGATATTGCTCATACCACATTTTACAGCATTTAAAATGAGGTCTGTTAATAAAAAGTGTTAATATATTCTTCTGTGGTTTTGATTAGAAGCCTTGTCAAATGGTCATGAAACAAGAAGCCCAGACAAATTTACATTTCAATTAACGGCGTAATGCATTTGAGCACATTTTTCTTAAAATATCAGTCAATTGCAGTGGAAATGCTCAGCCTTTTAAAAAAAATTTGTTGCGTCAGCTAGAAGATAAGGTGGAACCTTTTGCAGTTGCCCAAAGGGATCCACAGTGGATATGTTTTCATCGTTAGATCCTTGAAGCATGAAACAATCCAGACGTCTATTTTTGTCTTCCATCGGGCAAAGCAGGCAGACATCAGGGATGAGTCAGAGGCTTAGCTGTCACCATCACTCTGCCAGTTAGTGACAGCAAAAGCATTTTGCATCATAAAACTATAACGACTGCACTATAGAGAAAAATTCTCTGTGTTGAATTAAGGAAGTCTGCTTTCTTTCTGAAACTCGGTACGATGTCCTGTCCGCTAAGACATACCTATAATGTCAGCTATTCACTACAATGGTGGGTAAAAATCAATCTATGTACATGACCCCACTGTTAAACTAAGCACCGTTTAACCTGTTAAACTTTGTTTAGTCAGTAGCTTGCCTCTGTCACACATTATACTAACATCGCTCAAAATAATTCAAACACATCAAATATGTCAGTGATGCATACATCAAACTGTGCCCTACACATCAAACCAAGCTTGTTTACTTTTTGTGAGCGGAAAACAGCTCACTCACTCTCATTTTTTTCCTCGCTCCTATGTTGGTCTCAAGGCCATGCGTAGGAGGATTTTTCTCTCTGCCAGCCAATAGACGACTCATACACCACCTGGAGTGTATTTAATGAAAGCACAATCACATGTAATTGGCAGAAATTGTCTGGCACTATGCACACACAGCGAGAGCAACTGCGCTGATGCCTGCCCCCTCACACGCTAACACACACATTCACATCATCACAAATAAAACAAGTGGTCCATCATCTTACATTAACAAGCTCTTCATCCAACACACAGAGAGAGAGAGAGAGAGAGAGAGAGAGAGAGAGAGAGAGAGAGATATGCTGGAGCCAAGTTTTGTATTACTGTTGACTCTGCACATTTTGGTACTGAATATTCCAAGATGCACCCTTGGTAAGCCACCGCATCAGGGAAACAGTAGTGTATAACGATGATGACCTACATGTGCAGTTAATGAGACCGCCAAGACACAAAACACAAAACACCTCTTGCTGATCCTGCAGATCTGTATGGCAATTATTACTAAGATGTATTATGCAACTACTGACCAAGCAGAATGCCTTTTACATGAGATTTGGTAATGAATGAATGTTTGGCATTAATTGGCAGCTTAAAACGCTTAATTGACATTCTGAAGTTCCTTTGTCAAAGTTTTTTCAAGTATGAAAAGAATGACACTGAATATATCCATGTAATTCAGTCATTTAGCCCTTAAGGTTTCAGCGTATTATTCAAATACACATCCTAAATCATATTATTCATTAACTATTTTGAATTATTTAGTCGCTACAGCAAAATTAATAGTAAAGGTATGTAGTTAGGCCGCACAGTGGCTCAGTCTATACGGTCCCCAGTTCAATCACGTGCTCGGGTTACAGTCTATGTGGAGTTTTTCATGTTCTTCACGTGTCCATGTGAGGTTCCTCCAGCTTGTACCAGAAACCTGCTTGTAGGTGGATCGGATACTCTAAATTGCTCCTAGGTGTGAATGTGTGCATGGTGCCCTGCAGTGGACCAGCATCCCGTCCAGGGTGTATTCCCACCTTATTCCCAATGTTCCTAAGAAGAAACCAGGATAAAGTGACATTACTGAAAATGAATGAATAAATACAGTGGTGCTTGAAACTTTGTGAACTCTTCAGCAATTTCTGATGTGAAGCTGATGTGCAGGACTGATCAACAGTTACTGAAAGCGTTTATTTGCAGTTATTGCTGCATGATGGGGGTCGCACCAGATACTGAAAGCAAAGGTTCACAGTCCTGGATTATCCTGGATTATCTTCTGTACACAGTCTGATATAATACAGCACTGTTTTGATTGATCCACTATACCCTGCAGCTGATGATATATATACAGTATTGTGCAAATGTCTGAGGCACAGGAAAAAAAAAAAAAAAATGAAATAAAAAAAGGTTTATAAATATAAACGATACAAACTCTAAAGAGTAGTAAACAGTATATATAAAAAAAGAAGGAAATCAATACTTGCTGTGACAACTCTATCTTTAAAACTTCATCAGTCCTCCTAGGAACGTTGTTAAGCAGTTTTATACAGAAAGCAGTAGGTAGGTTGTTCTAAGAACTTGCCAATTCTTCTGCAGGCTTGTTATCTTTATAATCATCACTGTTTTATATACTTACAAAGTTTTTTATCTAAAACAGGAATGTATGCTACATTCTTTAACAATGTACATCTTATTACATCTTCAACATCTGTCAACATCTTTTCTACTGATTCTCTAATACAAAAGACAAAATATACATCTAATATATATAGTCGGGGGGGCACGGTGGCTTAGCTTTTAGCTCTTTGCCTCTCACCTGCAGGGTTGAGGGTTCTATTCCTGCCTCCGCTTTGTGTGTGCGGAGCTTGCATGTTCTCCCCGTGCTTCGGGGGGTTTCCTCTGGGTAGTCCGGTTCCTCCCCCAGTCCAAAGACACGCGTCATAGCCTCATTGGCATATCTAAATTGTCCATAGTGTGTGAATGTGTGTGCGATTCTGCTTTGCAGTGGGTTGGCACCCCGTCCATGGTGTCCCTTGCCTTGTGCCCTGAATCCCCTGAGATAGGCTTCAGGCTCCTCTCAACCCTGTGGTGGATAAGCGGTACAGAAAATGGATGGATGCACATACACAAAGCAGCCACTTTATTAGGAACACCCATACACCTGCTCATTAATGCAATTATCCAATCAGCGAATCATGTGGCACTAGTGCAATGCATAAAATCATGCAAATACTGGTCAGTTAATGTTCATCAAACATCAAAATGTGGGGAAAATGTATGCCCATCTGGCACCAATATACATACCACGGTCAAAGTGACTGAGATCACATTTTCTCCCCCATTCTGAGGTTTGATGTGAACATTAGCTGAAGCTCTTGACCAGTATCCGCTTGGTTTTATACATTGCGCTGCTGCAACATGATATAATTAGCCTGATATAATTGTCTGGATGGTAGCATGTATGTGCAGGTGTACAGGGGTTCCTAATAAAGTGGACAGTGAGTTTGTATATTAAAAAAGAAACGAGTTTTGTAATCTCTTCTAACTCCAGTTGTTATTGATATATCTTTTAAAACACTGTCAGGTTTTAAGAGAGCATTACATCTGGGCAGAATAGTGTGTAAATGGTTGATTCACACTCATCTCCCTGCTGTTATGAATATTTCCCCTCAAGATCCGCTTTGCAACTCACTTCCCTCTGCCGCGCTCTTGTGCTGATTGAATTAGTTAACGACCATCAACAGAGCATGAGAGCAATGAACACGTCAGTCTCTTGCTGTACGTGAAGAGGCATTAGGAAAATGTGTGCCAGCGCTGAATCCAGGGTGCACATGTTCTGAAAAACACTCACTATCCCTTTAGGAGTATGAGGGAACTGCTGAGCTGCTTAAGAACATGTTTACACATTAATGTTGCTGAGGATTAATAACTCGAGAAAGTCAGGATGGTACAAGTGTGTGTGTCTGTGTGTGTGTGGAAATCTTCTGATTCCCCAGAAAGAGGATCAATGTGATGGACAGGAGAAATGTCTGTGAGTGTGTTTGTGTAAGTTAGGAATCGATGTAGACCTGGTATAAGAGAGAAAAAAGAGAGTGGCTTTGTGCAGCTGGTGGCTGGAGCTAATTACGTGCTCCACTAACCAACAGTTCAGAGGGGACCACAGGGTTACGGCACACACACACACACACACACACACACACACACACACACACACACATTGTTAGGATTCTTCCCTATAGTGTAGCAGCTCTGTGAATCTGTCAGTGATTTACTATAGATTGGGTACTACTGTAGCTACAACACACTTAATTATTAATGTGGGAGCCATTATAGACTTCTGGGACCCATCTATCTGTCCATAGCCCTCTGTCTATCTTTCTCTTTGTCTTGATCCATTTATTTCGGTTTCACCTCCTTGCACTGATCTGTCTCTCTTTCTCTCTATATCTACCTCACCCACCTCAATTCAGAAATATGTCAGATACTGGTTATGAAAGAGAGATCAAGCAGATTTTCAGCCTGTCACCACAGCACACAGTGACAGCCAAAAATGGACAGGTTGAAAACAACATGCCCTGTTAAAGGTACCATTTCATCCATACATTAGCCTTCTAGTACCAAAAAAAAAAAAAACAGATCTCTGTTCAGCTAGTTACAGTAGGTAGCAATTTAATGTTGCTTACTTATTCCCAGTGTAAGTACCATATTTAAAAATCATTAGCTAACTTAATAATTTCCCAAATGCAACCAACGCAGTGTGCTGGGATTTAATTTTTCAAGGCGATTCCTCAATTTATTTTCAATGCTGCGAGACTGTCGCAGCTTCTGGATTTCTTTTTCACCCTGGGAGTAAACACCCCCGCCTTAAAGCGCCTGCCTAACCACAACTTTTGTGTTGTGCAATTACACAAAGCAGTTAGGCTATTTCCGATTCTTGGGGAGTTCAAGTGGGAGGCAGTGTTTTTAATCTTGTTATTACAGATACACTGTGGGTTTTTTTTTTTTTCTAGAACCCTCACTGGTGACAGTACTTCACAAAAACACAACATTACCTCTCCACCTGTGTGTCAGATTCTGGAAATGAAGAAAAGTTACAGTAACTCACTGCTCCTTTGAGATATCATATATCTGGTTTGCAAAGAGTCTACTGCTACATACGTGAAATGCTACATTTCTAAGCTACAAAACGTTGTTTGAGAGGACGTAAGCAAAGCATTAGATGCCTGATCGGCTATAATGTGGCTCATACTGCATGTTTCCAGTTTGAGACTATATTAAGATATAAGAATTGCCATATGTCACCAGATGCAACCACCTGTGACAGCTTCCCTCTCTTTCTCTTGCACACCCAGGCATTTCTGCTAGAGAGTCAGACAAGTAGGTGGAAAAAAAAAAAAAATTCTCCTAGTGAGAGTCACAGAGATAGAGAGAGACAGCAGTTTTTGTGAACTGTTGTCTCTTTCCTCACATTTACAACTGCTGTCAGCAAATCTAGATCTGTGCATCCATTATTAATGCATAGGAGCCTTGCCGCTCTCCATTACCATGTGGCTCTAACTGCCAGGAGCTCCCTCTGGTGACAGTCAGCTACTGTACCAGCTTACTTCTACTAAAGTAGTGAGGCATACAGTCAGACTCAGCATAGAGATGCCTCTGTACTGATGCCCATTGCAACCTAGGTTCCCTTAGGCCTTTCAGATATTCACTGATTTTATAAATTGTTCCAGGACTAGGAGCTAAAACATCAAGCTTCAAGCTTCGGGCATGCTATGAGTATAGTACCAGCTTTAATAAACTTATTTTTACAAACCAATATACAGAAATGAAAAAGGCAGAAAGAACGTTATAATGAAGTTTGCGTTTATGTCAGTGCGTATAGGTCTATTGCATGGCCTGGCTTCACCGTTCTTGGATTATCTCCATAGAAACAGCAGCTGGGTCTATGAATTGAGCAAGACAAGTGACGGCTCCTTCAGGTACACTACAGGAGCCATGCTGCAGAAGTTCAGCCCGCCATCCCGCTGCACCGCAGGCCACCTGCCAGAACCCTGAGCAAGTGGGAAAATCATGCCAGTCATGCGCAAACAAAATGGAGTCATGCCATGCGCAGAGAGAAAGTGGATTATTTTTTTTTCACCTGTAACTTAATTAAGTCACTGCGTAGCCACTTATGAAATGGCATTTAAAAAAATATGCCAATTTGAGTTTTACGTCATGACCTGGTGCTCTTTTTTAAAGTCTAGATGTCACATGGTCGGTAGACTAGTAAAGCTGTTTATGATTTTGAGGATACCGTTGGTGTTTTGCCATTTAAAATGTTCTAACTCCATCCGCAGACCCTGGTTTACGTGCATTACTTGACCTAAAAATGTAAGGCACTCAAGGTTACAGACAGAGTTTGATACACTATCTCTTTACTCATGTTACAAGATTACAGAAATAGATTTCACATTAAGGCAGAGACGTAATGTTTTGCCACAAGTGATGTTCCTGTTTAGCAGAGCCCCACCACCCACTCACTGACAGCACTGTCCTTTTCCTTCGCTGGAGCATTAGCCACACACACACACAGAGCCTCACAGGGTTCCCGTGGATGCCGTGCCATGTTTAATTAGAGCAGAGCCCCAGGAGAGCAGGCCGCAGAGGGCGGGCTCTGGGGACACGACTGTGTTCTGCCGCTGGTGATGGGGTATCCCGCTCCACAGTGACAGTTGCCACATCATGGGTTGCTGCGGTGCTGTAGTCCATCGATGCTGCGTGGGTGAGAGCAAGACAGTGACATGCACAGGAAGTGGCAGCCGACTGGGCAGGAGGGATGTGCTAGATAATAAAACGTGCACGTAAATTCAGTTCGAAAGTAGGTACATGATGATGCACACACATACACACATACTCCTGTTTTCCTTACGTGCAAATCTACATACTATGCATATGGACACACACATAAAGAGTCAACAGTGAAAGGAGAGGATGACTATATCACTATAATTATCACTATTTGCAACACTACTATAACAGCATGAGCTAATGAGGTAACAATTTGGAAACTTTTCATTTAGGTCAGAAATAAATAAAAGCATCCAAGCAGGAATTAGCAAGATTTATCCACTTCAGGAAAGTTAATAGGATTCAAATTCCAGACCATGGGGTGCTGGGATATGTGCGCAGTGCACTAAGCACAGATGGAGTTAAATGATATTGTTGAATGTTTCATTACACTAAATGATTAAGGTTCAATAATAAGATGAAACTTATTTGGCTCCAGCAGCGTTTTTGATGAGCTCCGTATTTCTTCCGGTCTTTCTAGTTGCTTGTATGCGGAAATTGTGCTGAAATAATGCACTGATGCTAAATTTCCAAAAATCCTATATCACATCTGATTGCTTAAAGAACATCTGCAGTGAACTTAATAATCGCAGGAATCATAATTCTGTTTGAAATGGGCTATCAAAATATAATTTATTTAAAAAGGCTCTCTGTTTTAGAGCAGCGCTATACAATTACGTTTTATTCTGAGGACTGTGTAGTGTACAGGAAACTGATCAGTAGTTTTGGAGTTTTTGAAAATGGACTTTGTTCAAGAATCTGGGGAAACAGTGGGGGGAGGACCTACAGCCAAGTGCTCGCAATGTATCTTCATCAGACCTGCTGCCATTTTTTAATTCATAACACTCCAGTTTAATCAGCTGACCTAATTAGAAATTAAACTCTGTAATTGCCTTTTGACCCTTTTATCTCTTTCCGAAAACAGCAGGCCTGATGTCTCGTGTTTAAGAATGAAGGGTGACCTTTGATGACCCCATTTGTGTTATAAATGGATGTGAAAACGTATCAGAATAGATTGATTCACACTGAGGCAACAAGAATTATTCAGTGTGTGTGTGTGTGTGTGTGTGTGTGTGATTTATAGTTGGATAATCTGGATGAACAGGCCGCTCAGATCAGGAGGGAGTTGGATGGGCGTCTGCAGATGGCTGATCAGATTGCCAGGGTGAGTTTCATTTATGGATCAGTCCATAATCACACACCTTAGTTACACATTTATCTGCCTGCACTTAAAATCTGAAAATTACTTTAATTTATGATATGGAGCATACTTTGGTAGTTAATTTTTATATTGTATCACATTAACTGACGATAGCATATCACTTTCAGTGGCCTATGTATAAAATTGCTTTCAAATTTTTATACTGACATCACTTCTATTTCTCAATGCCTGTTTATGTTAGACACAATCTGTTTTGTCTGCATGTTATGCTAGCTACAGAAACACCATGCACTGTAAATCTTAATATTTGAATGCTATTTACATTTGTTCTTTCAAATTTTAAGGATTTTACAAAGTCTTATTCTTGCTACGCTTACAGTGCTTTGTATCCAGAGATCCTTAAACTGACAGGCTTGGGGTTTTCTTTTCAACAGGCAGGCAAGTTTCCTAAGTTTGTGTCAAAGGAGATGGAGGCCATGTACATCGAGGAGCTGAAGTCGTCTGTAAACCAGCTAATGGCTAACCTTGAGAGCATGCCTGTGTCCAAGGGAGGAGAGTTCAAACTTCAGAAACTAAAAAGAGGACACAACACATCCATCATCGACATGGGCCAGGAGGATGAGAACCAGCTCTCCAAGTCAGATGTGGTTCTCTCCTTTACACTAGAGGTACAGGATGATGATATTGTGAAAGCCTTGCAGTGTATTTCCCAAGCTTAAACCAATACTTAACTTATGTCTATATTTAGGTTTCAGAGATATCAAATCCTCGGAGAACAATGCAGAGTATGAATTTTCTAGTTTATTTTAAAATATCTCCTTACACAAAGGCGAATGTTAAATGTACAGTTACATGATTTCGTCATCAGCTTAGATATTAGTTTTAGATGATTGTTTTTGGTATTTTTGGTCTCTGATGTCCACTCTTGCTTATTTTAATTCTTTAGTTTAGTTATGTGTTTCTGTTGTTCATCAAAAGTACTGGGCTACATTTCAAATTGCATTTGATACTGCATTCTAAAGACATACATTGCATATATGGCTATACTCTCAGTAAAAAGGATACTAAACTGTCACTGGGGTGGTGCCCTTTAATATGCACCTGGAAATGTGGATATAGTGTATTTTTAAAAGGTTTTCATGTACATAATCAGACTATAAATTACTATATAGAAAATTTAAGCATACACTACATGCACCTTTCTAGGTAAAAGATACCTACTAAAGGTTCAAAAGGTGCATGATTGAGGGTACTACCATAGCAACAAATAATGGCACAGTTAAGTGTCCTTTTTCTGAAGGTATATATAGTACTTTGATTTCTGTGTGGTACTAACATCTTACACTGAATATTTTTCACTAACAGAAATGACTAATTACTGCACAATAACTCATTACTTAATCACCCCAACAACTGCCATATAAACAACCACAAGTTTTAAATCCCAGAATGTTCATTATTGTGACTTCTGTGGCTATGACTACCGAGTTCAAAAGATCTTCAAACGAATTCCAAAAAATTCAAACGACTGCCAATTTGTCCAGGACTCACCGTCCCAGCAAATTCAGCCCAAAAGCAGACCATCTGACGCAAAAAGAAGTCTCCAAGAACCCCAACATTTTATCACAGGATCTGCTAGTAAGTCTTGCAACTATTGATGCAACTGTCAGAGTACATGCTTCTAAAATCAGAAAGAGATTGCACAAATTTGACCTGCATGGGAGGCGTACCAGGAAAAAGCCTTTGCAAGACTACAGTTTGCCAATATAGGCAAAGACCAGGCCTTTTGGATTAATGTGCTCTGGACAGACGAATCAAAGATAGAATTGTTTGGCCACAGTAACAGCAGACATGTTTGGTGCAGACCAAAGACAGCTTTTCAGGAGAAGCACCTCATACCAACTGTGAAGCACGGTGGTGGAAATGTTATGGTTTGGGGTTGCTTCGCTGCATCAGGGACTGCACAGCTTGCATTCATTGATTCGACCATGAATTCTGCATCATATCAGAGACTTCTTGAAGATAATCTGAATCCATCTGTCCAAAAGGTGAAGTTGTGGTATAAGAGGAATAAAATTCTTTAGGACCTACAGTTATTGGAAAATATATTATATATATTATATTTTCCTATAACAGCCCCTACTGTTTTTTGTTTTTTTTTTAAGTGAAAGCACCTCAAATCCTACCTGCTCTTTATTTATTGTGTGGTTGCTGCATATAATCAATTATAATCTTTTCTGAGTGGTATTTCTGATGTAGGTTCAATTCGGAAGGATATTGCATTGCTTGTGGATTAACAGTAAATGGAGTTGTTTTTAAAAACCCGGCAACAATGGTGGTCTTAGATGATCATTTATGAATCAGCAGTAATTCATTCTAAAATAAATTATTGTACTTTAACATCTACTCACGTTGCAGTCGTTGCCCAGTGGATGGCATATGAGCAGTACTGTTTACTACATAGAGTGTCCTTGGTGCAAAGCCTAATAGCATTGTCTCTCTGTGTCACTGTCAGTTACCATTTTATAGAAATGTTCCATTACTCACAGCCTATAACGCTACTCGTCTGGCAAGCAGAAATGTGCTTTTAATGTCACTGGGAAAGATCAGCTAAATGTGCTTTTAACGTTGTTTCTATTATACGCTGTGTCATTCGGATACACAAGGGAATAAGATTTAGTGATTTGCTCCAAAATCTGAATCAATATTTGCTGTGATGGGGTGCCTCTGATGAGATTTTCTTTCTATACTATACACTGTGCTATTTTTAAATATCCAGTCTTTGCTTCATTTACATAAAATGTCCTCTGCCAGCTTTTAAGGTTGGACTCTTCTCATTAGGAATTCATGAAGAGCCTAGTTGTGATAGAGAATCTGAGACAGTTATAGATTTAGCAGCATTGGCTGCTACAGTGTTAGTTTGACACCTTTATAAGGCTTCGGTTTTCACAAGATTTCCACACTTGAGTGTTGTAGAATTACAGGCACACTATAAGCAGACAGGAGACAGGACTGCAGTATATTAAAAAGAGTAATACTTTTTTTTTTTTTTTTGATGAATGGTCTTGGAAAATATTGAATACCCAGAAGCATTCTCCCCCTCAAAGTTTGTGCTAAAAAAAGCATCTTCTGCTGGATTGTTCTCCTGGCTGTTTATTATAAGACAGCAGGACTGCAGTCATTATAGTACTTGGCAAAGCAGTGGTTTATGGATCTAAACAGGGTTGAGACATGAGATGTCTGTTTTGTGTCAGTGCTCTGATTTTGTGGGTTCTAAGGGTGACGGAATTGATTTTTGTCAAGCTGATTTCAGCAGTGAAGTGAACAGTGCGTATTCAGGGATATGCTGAAACAGCATGAGGATCTGATAAAAAGGAAGCCTGACAGAAAATTGTCACACTCTGCATGTTCAGGTTTCTGAGTAAAAAGAAACCAGCTTAAATACCACAGTATAACCCTTGATGGTGTTTATCCCAAGGGGAAAAATGATGATTCTGATAATATGCTCATTTCTTAAAGGAAACTCTACCATGAAACACATTAAATATGTTTATATTGAACCATTTGTGATGTGCGTAGTGATTCTGGTGTTAATTTGTTTGTTGATACTGTATTTTCATTATTCCTGTGAGGCGATTGCTGCAGAACAGTTACAATTTTGTTTAATAGGAAAGTTTAATAAGTGATAACATTCTGGAATAAAGGACTAAAGCACTGCTGCACCGATCTCTTTTGTTAAAGATGATGTAAGGCCGGTATCCTACTGGCACCATTATGAGTATAGCGTTAAGAAACCAAAGGATAGGTAAGTGTTACCCAAAGTAATCATGTGTTAAATATAAAGATATTAAGTGGTTCAGGGTTAATGGGGGTTCAGGGTTCAGGGTTATTTAAGTGGTTCAGGTGGTTAATGTTGCTGTATTATTTTATAATCAGAATCATTTGTCACAAACTGTCACCCTAATCAAACAAAAGATTATACAGAACTATAATTCATACTTTGGTTAACTTTGAATGCTACTCTGATATAAACAAATGTGTTGGATCTCAAGAACAAGGCCTTACTATTTTTAATTTTGCTCTGAAAGGGAATGTTGTAAGGGTTTCAGAAAGCATGTCAGAAATCTATTGCATTTTGTGTATTGTAACAGGTATGTGTTTGGGACGTAAGGGAGGACGGCGTGTTTGTTGAATTTGAAATATACAGAGTTTTTTAACTTAAAGAATCGGTAATGCTTATTTGTGGGGAAAAAAAGCTCTGTGCAAGAGCTTTTTAGTAAGTCAATTTTAATGCTTTTTATTGTGCTCATATGAATTATCCTGCTCAGTGTGCTTATCTTCTCACGTAATTGTTTTTCTGCCTCAGTGGAGCAATAAAGCACAATCATGGCAGTGCATACTGACATGGAAATGCGATAATTACAGTGTAGTATTGCTTGAGAAACCATTTTTAAAAATAACATTGTACTATATTTTATGATATTTGTTTAGCGTTTTAAATTATGGTTGAAGAACTGAAATTGTTTGCAATAATAAATTAAACCACCATACCTTATTTACCAGATGTGCTAAAATCAATGATAAATGACATTTGTATGAAGTGTTTTGAGATTATGGAAGATGGACACTAAAAAAGGGACCAGCTGTTCTTCTGTGGCGTAGAAAGGGATACTCAGGGAGCTGGTTAGCATGATTATTCTGACCAAGAATTCATTATTGCTGTTTGGCCGCATTTTCAGCATGAGGTATGAGAGGGGTATTGAGGCATGCACCTCAGTAAGGGCTTTTACCTGCACATTCATCAGAATTGCTATTAAGTGTTAAATGTGGCTGTCCTGTGTAGGTAGTGATCATGGAGGTGCAGGGGCTGAAATCTCTGGCCCCAAACCGCATCGTGTACTGTACTATGGAGGTGGAGGGAGGAGAGAAGCTACAGACCGACCAGGCCGAGGCTTCCAAACCAACGTAAGATTTCACTTATTGCTATTTACACCTTCACTCTGTACCAGCTGAGACTAATTCCAATTTTTTGACAAAAATGTTGAATAATGAATGACGTTACGTCCTCTCAATAAGAAGTGACATTTAACTAATGTTTAAACGAACTACATATATCATCATAGTGCTTAAGACTGCATTTAAAATACATTCTTCAGCATGAATGCATTTATTGCATTTTCAATATATTATTTAACAGTGACCCAGTGGTGCCAACTTTGCTAGCAAAAAAAGATGCTAGTCAGCAGAGAGAAAAAGCAGAATTTCACCACAAAACCTTAGCATATGTTGGTGGACAAGGAGGATCATTTTTCCCAGATGTACGCAAAAGTCTGACATGACCACTACTTAATAAACATCTTTCCCGTTATTACAAAACCCCAGAACCCACAGTCCCGACTTCTTGGTTTCATGAATTAACAAATTCACACATCAGAGTCCACAAAGTCCTGCGTCCTTTCCCCGTCAGTGATTTGCCTTTTCTGCTGTGTGAATTTTATTTGTGTCGGTTAATCACCACTGTTTTAGCTGGAAAGGTACTGTAGAAGAGCATAGATTTCTGGTGTCAAAAGTCATAAATGCTACAGGTAAATCATAGATGTTGCCACCTATGGGGATACCAGTAGTATTTTTTTAGTGTGTGCTTTGAAATAGCTGAATTGTAGCGTGGCGTTCATTGGCGTACATTGGTGCAGACTGGATTCAGAAGAAAGAATGTTCTAGCCCCTCTGACACAGACAACTCCTTACTGACAAATTATAGGCTCATTATCACTGAAAAATAAAATCTGCTCCAGTAGGCGTGAACAATCTGACAATGTTACCAGGAATCAGGTCTTTTCTTTCCTGCTTGAAGAATGTGCTGTTATGACTTTCTGATAGTATTACGTAGAAACATATAGTGAGAATATAAAATATGAAATGTTTGTTCGATTTTAATTGTAATATAATATGACCATTTTCTCTCAATGTCTGTGATGCAGATGCTCATATAGTCTAATCTACATTATTGCGAAATATTAAAAATCAACACTATAATGTGTCTTTCAAACCTGCAATTAGTGTACCGGATTTGTGGCGTATTACAATTCTCCGGAGTGCTGCTTATCCCAGGCTGGAGGTGTGTATACGTCACGGCAGTTCTGCTTCAGGTGCTGTGTGTTCCAGCCTGCACTCATTTGGACACTCAGAGGCTCTGGGGAGGAGCACATGATTCTGAGCTATTTTGGGGCTCCCTATTCTGTCACTGGATCAGGTGCCAATTTATAATGAACTGAAAAGGGGAGGGGGGGAGAGAGAAGGAAAGGAAAGAACTGGGAGAGAAAACGGAAGGAGGAAAGAGAAAGTGCAGCCTCTTTTACCCCTCACAAGTGCAGTCAGCTGTGGAGAAACTGATTAAAAACGAGGAGAGAGAGAGTGAGAAAGACAGTCAAAGGGAGTGTGAAAAGAGAGAGAGAGTTGAGGGAATGGAAACTAGATTGAGAGGGAAAACGAGCAAGCCTCCAGGACTGAAGTATAACGACATCACAGGAGAATTAGCTTGATCCATCATCACATGCAGCGCATAGTTTCACATGTACACAACTTACTGTTTCATACAAAAGACACACAGATTTGAGGATGTTGTATCTTATAAAATATCTGTATGTTTTCCCTGTGCTTTTTCCTTGACGCACAAGGTCACCTTCATGGTCTGCGGCATTGATGACAAAACTCAGCATGAAGTAGCACCAAGGACACTCTCTCCTCTATTCATCCCATTTTCTCTCTCTCTCTCTCTCTCTGCTCAAAGAGAAAAGGAGAGACAAAGGAAGAGAGAAGGCTGGGGTGGGGGTCTAGACAGTGATTTAGGCTGTATATGCCTGCAGTTTATATTTAAATGTAACTACAACCTATCTGAATAAGCTAGACAAACGACAGAAAGAAACCACAGTGTTATTCAGTAAGATGCGCACAAACACAAACACACACACACACACACACACACACAGAGTAGCGTGATGCATGGTGTATTGCAGTGTCAGCACCCTCGCTGCCAGAATGTTAACCACCCCATCACAAGAGGAACCAAACATACTGGAACAGGAATGAACACCACCTGACCAGCAGCAGAGAGAAAGCCAAAATAACTGAGTGATAATGAGAGACCCAAACAAAGAAACACACACACACATCACAACCCATCATTATTAATATAATATACTATAATTAAAATAGGGGGGGCATGGTGACTTTAGTGATTAGCATGTTTGCCTCGCACCTCCAGGGTTGGGGGTTTGATTCCCTCCTTCGCCCTGTGTGCAAGTTTTCATGTTCTCCCCATATTTCAGGGGTTTCCTCCGGGTACTCCGATGTTGTAGGCTGATTGGCATTTCCAAATTGTCCATAGTGTGTAGGGGCTTGTGTGCAATTGTGCCTTGCGAAAATGGATGTATGGATGGATAATTTAAAAAAGAAACCTGAAAAGCTCAAAGGTTTCCATTTGTATAATGAGGTTAAGGTAAGGGTTAGATTTAGGTGTAGTAATTATTTTAAAGATACTGCAGTTTATGTATAAAATCTGTTATGCTAGTGAGTACCAGCCAAATGTCCCCACAAGGTCACACCAGTCCCCTGTCGATATAAAAACATGCTCTCTCTCTCTCACACACACACACACACACACACACACACCAATGATTTAGCATACATTTCTATTATTTAGACACAGTTATATTAATGCTGTTGTAGTGTCCATCTGCCCATTAAAGCTTTTTATAGTTTTACCTTTAATTGTGTTTATGAACTCTTTCCAACAGAGTTCTTTGTGGTTTGAAGGTAGACTGGGGATGTTGTCTTTACTGCCTGTCCTTTCTCAACGCATACTCTAAATGTGTCAATATACTACTCTCCTGATTCTCATGAAGGCATTTGTTCATATTTTCTGTCTCTCACACACTTACTGAGTCTCATTTGACTGCTGCCTCTGACACGTGCAGCCTGTTTCCACGGCAGCAGATGATGTCACGTGTTCATTTCTTTACTGGGCCAGTTCAGCCTCTCATCGAGGCTGTGGAAGTGCATGCATCGGGAGACGGATGATTGTTCAAGGGAACACATTAAACATTAGATTTTATGCGTATGTTAAATCTTTTTCAGCGCTGTAACTAAAATTCATCCACACTGGCGTTTCACAGTGCAGCGCGATAAAATTGTCGGTTTGTCTCACTCCACTCTGTGTGGATGTATGATTGATAGTGGGTTTTCTGTCTACATTCAGCCTGATATCATTACATTCATAACCAAATCAGTTGAAATGCACTCTCGCTATTGCATACTTTTATCATTAGCAGCAAGATTTATACATGTTCCTTTCTCTCCCCTCTCGCCTTCTGTCTCCTCACACTCGCTGTGCTGTTGCAGTATCTTACATACATATAAGTGTTAGAAATGATGCAAGTCGAGCTTGCAGCAGAGCCGAGACATAGTGCCTGTCTTCCTTTTATCGTGCTCCTCCTCTTGTGATGGCTTTGCTCAGAGTGAGGGTGAGTCTGCTAGGGGAGAGACGAGACTGTGAAGCATGAAGCTGTGAAGAGAGCAGAAAGAAAGGCAGAACTACAATAGGGTTAGATGTCAGAAGGAAGACAACAGGGGAAAGGAGGAGGGGAGGGGAGGGGGGAAAATGGATTATCTCTGTCTGTAGTGTTATGCAGCAGTGTATAAAATCTAGGAAGGGTTTAAAATATTTAAGAACAACTCTGATAACAGTAATTCAAATCACAGGTTTATGTTAATGCGCTCCTTCTAATAAATGATCATTTCTATAGTAACAGCTCATTCACACAGCTTGAACGGCAGACACTCCACATGATTGAATAATAATAAATGATTTTTAAAATGCGTTGTTGTTAAACAAATAATAAGAAATAAACTAATAATTGTTATCGTACAGTTTTCTGTAAGGAGACA
This sequence comes from Ictalurus furcatus, assembly GCF_023375685.1. Classification (NCBI taxonomy): domain Eukaryota; kingdom Metazoa; phylum Chordata; class Actinopteri; order Siluriformes; family Ictaluridae; genus Ictalurus; species Ictalurus furcatus. Next base: position 24,684,681 of record NC_071265.1, on the reverse strand, counting down.
TTTACGGAAGGAGTCTTGGGTGTCAACAAGTACAGTACGTTTTCAACCACAGGAGAGTCTTCAGGATGGAGGACTTTGCTCATTCTCTGTAACAAGCTTAGGAACTATACACTTCGAGACATGCTGTTATAGACAAATAACCAACTTCATGGTGATAACAGCCATTTGCTTTGCATTGGGCTGCATCATGCCACGCTGTTTTTCTAAAACAGCATGGCCCATTATGTTTAATGTATTGCTTATCCTCTGAACTATGTCACTAATACTTATCAGTAGATTACGTTCAATGAGTTTGTTGCAAAAATATTTAATAAATCTAGCAGGCGAAATATGGTGCTATGATAACTTAGACCAGGTGGACAATTGTGATTGTTGTGTGTATGTGTGTTACAGATGGGGGACTCAAGGAGACTTCACCACAACACACCCTCTACCAGCTGTGAAGGTCAAACTGTTCACTGAGAGTACAGGAGTGTTGGCCCTGGAGGACAAGGAGCTGGGCAGGGTACGAGTCTCCTTCTTTTATTGTTTCCTAAGCTTCTGCGGCTGATTCTACCAGTCCAGGCTTACTGAAATAGGTCAATCGGGTCATTCTCTTGGCCATGATTACAGACAAAAATGCCAGCCTTATTCACTGTGTGCAAAATATTGTGAAATGCTGCAGAAGATCATGCAATTTGATTACGTATCAGACATTTCTGTAATCTGACATTGCAGCATATGCAAGATATTATGTAATTCAAGCATTCCTGTGAGAAAACCATGCTCCTGAACACATCGAAAACCTTATAGCATTAGGTGTGCAAACATTTCTAGCTTACTCCTGACAGCACCTAATTACAAAAGAAGCTTGGGTAGGTAACTGTAGAGTGGTGTAATATTGACTTTGTTACTGTCAGTTTCTCAAGAGACAGAATTATCTTCTTAAATTCTCCCAGGATCCTTCAGTGCATGCACATATACAGTACAGTGCAAAAGTTTTATGCACATGTAAAAAAAATGCTGTAGAGCAAAGATGCCTTCAAAATAATGAAATTAAATGTTTCTACATTTAAAAAAAAAAAAACACATAAAGAGCAGTAAACAGTACTAAATTAAATAAAGTTAATATTTGGTGTGACAAAAAAAAAAAAAGAAAAAGAAAAATAGTAGTCTCCGGTACAATTTTTTGCAGGTTTTGAAGGAAATGAGCTGTGAGTTTTATTGAGCATCTTGCAGAACCAGCCACGGTTCTTCTGGAGACTTTGACCCTCACACTTGCTTCTTATTTTTGCAGCAAAACCCAGCAGCCTTCATTGTGTGTTTTTTGTCTGAAAAGTGGTCTAACAGCCTCTATTCATTCACACAGGCACCGACATTTAATTTTGTGATAGAAAACTAATGTTTGTGAATCTAAAATGTTTTTTTTTATATACTGACTTCATAATGTAGAAGTCATAAAATGAAGAAGTTTGTACTAAAAAAAAAAATAGGGTTCCTAAAAATTTTTGCACAGTACTGTACATTTTTCATTCTTGAACCTACTAATAACTTTGTTATTAGTATAACTGTAGTAACTGAACAATTGATAGTACTTACTGAATAGCAGGCATTTCAGATAAGATGAATAACTGAAGAATATGTTAAGGAGTTAAGTCAGCTTGACTTGATCTGAGAGAATGTAAAACAAGTAAAAATAGATATGGATATGTAAAAAATATGTGTATATATATTTATATATATATGTGTGTGTGTGTGTGTGCATATACACAATTTTTTGGTGATATATATTAAAATAAATATTTGAATAAGTGTGAATATGAATGTAAATATGAATAAATCTTTGGCCATGTTGGATTGAAAGATTTGTATTAGTTGTAAGAGATTACTGTGGAAATATTTTTACTCTTATAAAGGCTAATGCACACTGCAGTTCTAGGAGTATTTCAGCACTGATGGTTAACGTTTTCTATCTCCCTTTGATTTATTAAAGCATCTGTAGGAAAATGAAACTGTTTAGTTCGAATAGAAAGTCTAGCCACCTTGTCCTTTTGCTGACTTCACTTTGTCTTTTTTTTATGCTCCCTGCTGACAGATGCACAAACACCCACACAATCGAAAGGTCTATTTCAGACTCACTTAACCTCCCTGTGGAGAGACGTGTCCATTTCACACATTTTGCCCAGACCCTGTGACTTTCACTGCTCAGTCCCCTGTATAATTTAATCACAAAAGTGTCATCAAAAACTATTTGTTTTGGCTGTTTGTTTGTATTAGATATTTGACATTTATCAGTGACCATATATATATATATTTTTTTTTAAATACATCTGAATATGTAAACAACCTGATACTATTATCATAATTTTGATAAAGCTGGCATCCAACACCAATTTCCTATGTTTGCCAGAATGTGTAGTTATAACATATTCAGCCTCAGCTCAAATTAATATGAGCACTGTGTGTTGGTTGAAGTCTGTCTAGATGTTAGCTTGTGCGGTTTGACCGTGCCTGTTAACAGGGATGTGTGATGTGTTTCCTCCGAGGAGCAAGCCAGCTCAAAGCTCTTTAAACTTTGCAAAGCCGTAGATTACGCTAGTTCATCAAAGCGAGGCAGAAGGAGGGGTGAGGGGGGAGTCAGACAGGAGAGCTGGATTGAGAAAGACGACATGAGATACGATAAGAAAGAAGCTTGCTCCCTTCTGATAAGGTGCCATAGGAGGAGGAGGAGGCGTTCAACATTCAACATTCAAAAATTAATTGAATGTTAAGAGTTTTTCAAAAAAAAAAAAAGCAAAAAGTGCTGACTGGAAATGTAACACGTACATATATAGTGCTGCAGGGATGATGGATTTTTGTGGGCCAGCCTGGAAGTTAGCATCACGCTGGTTCCCTTGACAAAAGTCAATAGGATTTTTCCATTGGCTTTTGGATTAGTGCAGAAAATAAGCCCTGAGACCAACAAAAGTTTATGATTGTGGCACCTTTTTGTTTTTTAAAATCAAGATTATCTTCACAAATGAACACAACCTTTAATAATTTTGAAGCCTAAATACAACCGCCACAAGTAAAAAAAAGCTAAAGTTAGGCTATAAACGAACTACACCACGGTCACATGACTTCAATGTCAATTCCAGTAAGCTTCATAGCAATACAATTTGAAAAAACACTACAATTGAAAAATACTATAAATTGATAAATCTACAAGTTGGAAAGTTTGAGTTGGAATAGTTGGCAAGAGTGCGAGTATAAACACAACGAGTCTGTAGTAGATGAGTTTTCCTGTTCGGCATGATGACGTTTAATGTCCCCAACAACCTCTGCAGTCCCATTTAGACACTTGTTAGCAGCCGCATTTTTCAAGACACGCAATGGCTTTAAAAATCACTAGTGTAAATAACCACAGACCTTATTTCAGGTGTTTAATCAAAAACCCATTCAAAATAACCAATGCCTTCGGGACGATGGAATCGGAAGTGCTAAAATGCTAACTAATTTTCAGGTTTTTGGACTCATTCCTGCACCACTCTATTAGCTCAGCTCATACAGAGACCTGATGATATTTTGTGTCCTTCAAAGTGTTTATCCTGTTAATGATGCTGCATATGTGGAAACACGGTGAGCTGAAAATGTTGGCAACATGATGGTCCTCTATTCGTGTTCGAGTGGGCAATATCTCATGCAATCATAACCAATAGTAATTTCCTCTCTGATTGTTGATTAGGTTGTCCTTCACCCGACCCCTAACAGTCCAAAGCAGTCTGAGTTGCATAAGATGACCGTGACCAAGGCCTGCCCAGACCAAGACCTGAAGATCAAACTGGCTATTCGCATGGACAAGCCCCAGAACATGAAGGCTTGCGGGTATGGATAGAACTGAGGAGCCAAACCAGAGTACTGCCTTGTTGTTGCTCTTTTTTAATGTTCTCTAAATAGCAGAACAAACACTAATGTATCATGGTACACCAGAGCTCTTATATTGCACCAAGAGCTCAAATACAGCTCTGAATTGGTCTGTAGTGTATCATAACACAGATTGTGCTTTCTGTATTGTACATGCTCTCCTTTGCAATAACATGAATTGTCCTTCAGGCTCATTCAGATTTGATCTGTTTTACTGCATAGGTACTTATGGGCTTTTGGGAAGAATGTTTGGAAGCGCTGGAAGAAGCGCTTCTTTGTTCTGGTCCAGGTCAGTCATCTGAGTTTTCTGCTGTGTGAGTCATGCAATGGGAAAAAAGTCTAGAGAAATGGATGATGAAAGAAGATATGACATATGACTCAGAATAGAATGTTACTTTACGGAAATAACAAATGTTGGTGTCAATCAGTTCCAAAGACTGTGTGTGTGTGTGTGTGTGTGTGATTTGTGCTACAGGTGAGCCAGTACACTTTTGCCATGTGCAGCTATCGGGAGAAGAAGTCAGAACCACAGGAGCTGCTACAGCTGGATGGGTATACTGTGGATTATACTGACCCACAACCAGGTATATATAAACACACACACACACACACACACACACACACAAACACAAACACACTAATACCAAAATTGTGTATATCGGTAGTCTATTCAAACCTCAAACATAACTACAGGTGTAAGCTCTATTCACTGCTCACACAGGACAGAGTTTGCCTAAAATAGAGGTGAGTCTCAGTTACAATTCTGACCTTGAACTGAAGCCCATTTTTCTTGTGCAATATCGGCTTGAGCAAGGAGCAGCATCCCTATCTGACATTTAAAGGTACCGTACAGTATGTCTCGCCCAAATGAATGTTTTTTGAAGTTCACGAAAATGATTGGAGGTGATAAAATCTTAATCGGAGACATTGCTTATCTCTAGGACTGAATTTTATAGATAATAGTATGAACTACACTTATTTAAAGTGAGCTGTAAGCATAGCAAATGAGTGCTCACGGTTTCTTCTGTGACATCTCTAATCAAGAAAAATCTGCCAACTGCAGAGTTGTAAAGTACAAGCAGGTGACTTGCATAATCTGAATGAGGAACCCAGAAAACTGACTCAGCTGTGTAACCTGTCTCTGAATATGACTTTTCTCAACTTTTCTCGAATAAATATTGACCTAACATTTGGACTTCATTCGCCAAATCAGGATATGGCCCTTTTTTTCCTTTTATGGAAATAATTTCTGACAATATTTCAATCTTTATTTCTTTATTAATTCATTCATCAGTAAAAAAAAACTTTATTGTATTTTATTTTCTTTTTTTTTTTTTTTTTAGAATCACTGTTCATTTGAGTCACAGTTTAAATGCTATGTCATCCTTTGTTGTGTGTAGGTTTGGACGGAGGCCGTACTTTTTTTAACGCTGTCAAGGAGGGCGACACTGTGATCTTCGCCAGCGATGATGAACAGGACCGCATCCTATGGGTGCAGGCCATGTACCGGGCTACTGGCCAATCACACAAGCCGGTCCCGCCCACCCAGGTCCAGAAACTCAACTCCAAGGGCGGGGCTTCGGCACAGATGGATGCACCCATTTCTCAGTTCTGTAAGTTCTGTTACACAAACATACAGTCTCACACATATACACACTTATATAAAAGTGTGTCTTTTTATCAAAGTTTATATTTCATTTCAAGCTTTTAAGGAAAAAATAGTACACATTCTTACACTGATTGCAAAGACAGAAATATGACCTAGTGTGAACTAACTTAAACTTAATCCTCAGCAATGACCAGCTAGATTACTGCCCATTTGAAAGCGGCAACATCATTGACACTGTGATGCATATAGCCACACACACACACACACACGCACACACACACACACACACACACACACACACATTTTTTAGGTATTCTAAATCTATCCCAATACTCACCCCAGTGCTCCATTAAGAATAGTTCGAGAAACTCTGGTCAACTCTGAGAATCTAATGTCTCACCTGTATAATAGCTTACATTCTTAACAGATTGCAGCAGTAGCAAAAGGTAAGAAAAGAGTGTGTAGAGTGGAGTGTGTGTTGATTCTAAGGTGTCCTTTTCTGTGTTAGGATTTAGTCTGCGTGCCAAAAACAAAAAAGATGGAGCCACTTTCAGAATATATACACTATACTATATACTCTGAATGATTAAAATCAATTCCTTAGTTCTTGACATCTGCATAAATGTTAAGGTATTTTGAGAGAAGTCTGACTTTGTTATGAATATGACAATCACATTTCTGCCAAAGAGTAGTACCTGACCTTTGTTTTTGTTCAGTTTTAAAGTTATTTAATTGCACATTGTCTTTAGAGAGCACTCTGGTGAACTAAAAGTTGACAGTGAATAAAAACAATCAACAAGCGCAGCCTCTAAATTTCCAAAACCTAAAACTTACCTGACTGAAATAATCTGAAAGCGCTCTATCTTTTACATTTTGAACATGAGATTTTACAGTTGCAAAAAAAATGATTCAACCCCCATTGCAAATCAGGTTTATTGCCCAAGTCTACAGACTTTCAGCTGTTTGCAGTGAACAAATCAAACAAAAGCAATTGATATAGTTCAACTCAACGGATGCTTCAAGTGGTTTCCCCAAATTCAACTGAAAATACAACTCAATAATGACTTCTCCAGTCTCAGAATTATTCAACCCCTTCATGGCAAGCATCTTTAGTACTTAGTAAAGCAACCTTTTACTGTTATGACCTGCTGCAAACAAGATGCACAGCTTCTGGCAGCGGTCCTGAGGAATCGTAGCCTATTCCTCATTAGCAATGGCCTCCAGTTCAGTAATATTCTTGGGTTTGTGTGTTGCAACCTCCTTCTTCAAATCCCAACAGAGATGTTCTATGGTGTTCAAGTCAGGTGACTGTGATGGCCCTGTAGAATCTTCCAGGACTTCTTCTGCAACCAAACCTTGGTGGAATTTGAGGTATGCTTGGGATCATTGTCCTGTTGGAAAGTCCAATGACGCCCAAGCTTCAGCTTCCTCACAGACAGCATGACATTTTCTCCTAGGATTTCGTTATACTTCAATGAATCCATCTTGCTTTCCACATGCTACAGGTTTCCAGTGCCAAAGGATGCCAAGCAGCCCCAGAGCATCACCGAGCCACCACCATGCTTGACTGTGGGTAGAGTGTTCTTTCTTCATTCTTCTTCCTCCAGACATACCGCTGATCCATTATACCAAAAAGTTTCCTTGCTCCACAGAACAGAATCCCAAAACTTCTGTGGCTTATTTATATGATTTTGAGCCCACTTTTTTGTGCTGTTGGGTCAGTAGTGGTGTACATCTTGGAGTTCTGGCATGGAAACCTTCTGAACTTAGTGCACGCCATACTGTGCTCACTGAAACCTCAGTGCCTGTTGCCACCAAGTCTTGCTCCAGATCTTTTGCAGTCACTCGAGTGTTTCACAACCAGCCTTCTCAGAAATCTGGTTGCATCCGTTGATAGCTTCCTTTTTCTACCCCAAGCCAGTTCAGGTATTTCATGTGTTCTAGCTCAAGCACACCTGGTGCAACTAATCAAGCTCTTTATTAGTTGCATCAGGTGTGCTTGAGACAACACCTGTGTTGCATATTAGTGCTGTTGTGAGCTATTCTATTCAGGGGGTTGAATAATTTTGAAACTGGAGAAATCATTACAAGTTGCATTTTCAGTTGAATTTGGGGAAACCACTTGAAGCATTCGTTGTGTTGAACTATTTCAGTTGCCTTTGTTTGATTTGTTCATTGCAAACAGCTGAAAGTCTGTAAATTTTGACAATAAACCTGATTTGCAATGGGGGTTGAATCATTTTGGTTGCAACTGTATATAAGTATTATATACATAAGCAATTGTTTAATCTATAAATAACATGGACCAGAATTACAGTTTAGCTAGTCTGTAATAAAATATGTTTTTAAGAAGACGTTTATTAACTCTGAGATGATATGCAAATCAAACTTATTCAAAGAGACAATAGAGTGTCTAAACCAAACAAAATAGATCCTGCTATTCAGAACCGAATCTTTGTTTTTGGTGTGCATCTTACAACCTCAGCCTCTATCCAGATTGAGGTTTTTAAGTCCTAAAACTTCTTTTGAAAGCTACTGAGATAATACCATCTTTGCACTTTTATTGTGAGCAAACAACTCTTTTTAAAAGGTTGTTTTTGAGGTATTATGTAAAAGTAAATAATGTAAAAGTAGTGTTTTTTTTTTTATTCTTCATTAAGTGAACTCATGTAGCTATGGAAATATTAATGTTGATCAAAAACAATCCAGCGAGTTTTTGCTGTTTTTCTATCAGTTATTATTATTCAGTATGTAAATGTTTCTCATGGTCAGTTCTTATCAAATTTAGCGGATGTCATTCAGATTCTTCACTATAAAACAGACTGTAGCTCTTCTCTGTGAAATGTAGTCACATGCTGTAGATGTTTCACACTCTCACCTTCTACACACGGTGGGTTTGAATGGCACAGAGAAGTAACACGCACCACTTACAGCCCTCTCACTGCCCTCGCACAAAGAAAACACCTCAATATTCGATGCAGTTGATTCAAACAGATTCTAGAATGCTATGAAGGTTCTGACTTTTTCTGATGATTAATATCAAACGTTTAGTAAAAGTAAAGGAAAAATCCACCCTGAACCACTTGCATATCTTCAGTGGCGCATTTTGCAATAAATTGACTTTTTTTTTGTTTAAACTTCTTTCATCAACATGTCGGTCTGTGTTAAGTTCGTCTAGCGATTTGCTACATTACCGACAATGCTGTTTGACTACCAGCTAATAGTGGCAGCAGTAGGAATTAACTCTCACTTCATCTCTACCTAAAGAGAGTAATGCAGCAGAGCTTAAGTCGTATAATCTGCTCAGCTGTTTCACCTCCTCATCTGTACACTGTGCTCAAAAAGATCATGTTCCAAAGCTTCAACTTTCAGTCTCCTGTATGATAAAATAATACCAACGTCAACGCCATTGCGCTCATCGTCTTGTAGCCGAGATGAATCCGTGCCATAACTCGGCGCATCTGAATATATCCACTTTGCAATCTGGAACTTCAAGTCTAGTGTTTACTCTCTCCACTAACTTTGGATTTCTCATCATTATTATTATTATTATATAGATGATGCTGAATAATCATGAGTGAGAAAAGAAGCTATTGCTGTTTTGTTTTTAGGAGCTCACAGCGAAACCTGACCCTTATAAACTATGTTTGAGATTGTTGAACTTCTCATGGGAATAATGAACATGCAGCACTAACTAACAAATCAACACCTAGCTAAGCACATCACAAATATATTCTTACTTTTTAGTATATTTAAAGTGTTTTAGGGTGGTATTTTCCTTTCAGATAATGTTAAATTTGTGATTGTACCTAAACATATTTATTGAGACGGAATTTTTATTTATTTTACTTTTTTTAATCTGATTTTGCCCATTTTATTTAAGTATTCTCAATATTTTTTTCTATTATTGCTTGAATAAGAAAGGCAAGGGAAATTTATAACCAGGCATATCCTTTTTTAACTAATGCAGTGCCTTCATAGAATCCTTATAGTTGCTGCTACTGGCATAACATATACATTTTACATCTCTTTCAATATGGATCTCTAAAAGGTAAGATTATTTGCCAGTACAGTATTACAGAACATGTATATAAATTATACACTGAAGAATCCTGTTAAAACCAACTGCACCATAGCAATGAGTAATAATAATAATAATAATAAAAAAGAAACATAAAGACACACCAATCTTTATCTTTCTCCCCATCTCCCCCTCCCCCTCCTTGTCTATCTGTCTCTCTCTGACATTGTCCTACACCAGCTCAGACTGCACTATCATGTTGGTACAGGTCGTTGTTTTTACATTGTGTTTTTCTTCCTTCATGCTTTGCTTGTACCCTTCTTTAGTCGTGCAGCTGTAGTGGGGTCAGGGTTTTCGTGTCTGCATTTTTTCCTTCAGCCTTGTTGCTAGTCTTTATGTTATTCTGATTTGTCCCTTCTTACCCTGCTGTCTTCTAGCTGGACTTAAGGGTAAGTGCTTCCCTGTTAGCTAGCACCAGTCAGATAATCCTAAAACCATTATCTGACAAATACAATGTGATTTTTATTTTTTTTTTTTTTACTCTTCCTTTTTCTTCTACTTTTATGTTCCCTTTTTTTTCTCTCAAATCTTTTCATTCCTTAGACCAAAGTAAATTATTTAATTTAATGGATGTAGGTCTATTAATATACACTTTTATTATTTTTTCCAGATTAGGATGCATGAATTTCTAATTCGACTTTTGTTATTTCAAAGCACAGATATTATGACTGATTTGTTTGCATAATTGCCTTCTCTACCGTATGTAATATCACTGGTGTGAGAAGACCCCTCAGAGTAAAGATGAAAGATGGATTGATCTAAACAAGACATGTCAAGAGATTATCATTCTACATGCTAATTTACGAGTATGTTAGATACTGGGGGAAAAAGACCTAACTGGAGAACATATATTTATCATACGAATCATGTCTGTGAACTGTAAAAATCAGATAACATGTCTTTAAACAGAACTCTGGACCTACAGTTATCTATTATTAAATGTATTATTTAATCATCGGCTGATGGCAGCAGAATCTGTAGCACTTTACTCTTGAGGGTTCATTTACCTTTAGGCTGATTGATTTCATTTTGGTTTTGGTTCACAAGAGTTGGCAAATATGTAAGTGGAGTATTCTGAATGTCAATGCCAAGGACTAGGTATTGCCATCTATCGTTTCCATGAAATACTCCCAGTTTTGTAATATTTATCAGATTGTCTGGGTCTGTTATAGATAGCTGCTAGGCCCAGCTTAACTCCTTTAGCAGTGAGAAACTCCATTTTGAATTTATGTTCTGATTGCCCATTTATTGCTTGAGTAGGTGAGCACTTAGATGTGATGTAGTTCATTTAGATGGTGGCAAAAGAGCGAGATGTTTTGTTTCTCTTTGTTTTGTTGTTACCCATTTTCCCAGAGAATGAATGACCCACTTTTAGCCTCTGTTGGCTTCATGCTAAACCTATGTACTTGCAATAGAACTGTAATGTTAGCGTGCCACCATGGTGGCTTGCTTGCTAGTGTGCTCAGCAATTGTTGTGAACACACTGAATAATCAAAAGTATTGTCAACTTGCAAATGCTGATTTGAAAAAGACAAAAAAAAAGATGGAATGCAAATAGTCAGACTTTAGTGGAAAACTGTATATGGAATAGTTCTTTTCTTGCATGTCACTGAAAAGCATAGTGGTTTGACTCATTGTCTCCCCGCATGTGATTCTAGATCATCATGGAGCATTTACATACACTCATGTTCACAGGCAATTAATATTTATTAATGCAACCAATAATGTAATCCACTTCTCCTACTAAGTAGGTTTTTAACAGAGATTAAAATATACTGGCATATGTTGGTATAATACATACTGAGATAACCAGATTAACATTTTAGTGTAAAGCAAAGCGATAACACGTTTACAGCAAAATAACATGGTCAAAGTACCGTTATACATCTTTGCTATAGCGATATTAAGTCCCTCTCTCAAGCCCTTGATCCTTTCTTCCTCATTTCTTCTTATTATTCTGTTGTCCAGATCCTTCGCTCTCTTCCCCATAGATGTTTTACTGTTCTTTTTGTAACACTTTTTGTAACTTTCTCACATATTATGTACTTTCCTGACCCATACTATATTATACTTTCCACAGTTTCATCATAGTTACCAGTATGATTTTTAATGTTTAATGTATTTCATGTTCACTCTTCCTTTTCTGTCATGACTCTCTCTTCCTCATTAATTTTGTACCCCACATTTTCTCTTTCTCTTTCTGCATCATTTTACCCATTATAGAATGCTCCCTTCCTATTCCTTTTTTTTTTTTTTTCACTTCTGAATCATTCTGGATCAGCCAGCTGCTGATTGAGATAATGGTTTATTTTTACACACAAATGATTATTGACAGGCTGCATGTAACCCCACAAAATCCCATAAATCCAGCAAGACAAAAAATAAAAAAAGGAAGATAATTCTTTTACAGATCTGTCCTTTCTCTATGTAAAAAGTCATTATCTTGTCCAGTCATCACATTCATAACCATTTTCACCTGTTTATGTGTTTAAAAAAAAAAAAAAAAAGACACAATGAGCTGGCACTTATAGACTTACAGCTCAAAGACACTGCACACATTGTTCACACAACCATCACAACACTAGTCTGGATTCTATCGTTCCTTTCGGTAGCTCTTTTAATAATTGTATCATGTATATATTATTAAGGCTTTTTTCCCCTTAACAGAAACTAATTGATTCACTTCACTTTTAACAGAAGATTAACTATGCAGGAATAATTGTACATAATAATTATACTTTAGAAGCATTACCAGACAATAATGTTATGCTAAAATAAGAGACAGGCATTTTAAGGAAGCTAGCTTTGGCACTTTTCATAAAAACAATGTTTTTAAAGATCTGTTGGGAAGGACTGTGTCATATGAAATCGAAAGATTTTTTTTTTTTGCCCCCAGAGACATTGGAATTTTTAACCCTATAAAGTGGGTATCCACATCAGGAAAAATATAAAACTATTAAACAAGCTTCAAAATCAAAATCCCCCTGTTTTTCCTGACATCTCCATTTTTACAAGCACACAATCCATCATTTCTCTCTAAATGAATGACATTAACCAGTTGCGAATGGCAGAATCTATTATATTCATGTGAATGAAAAAGCATTACAATTCATCATTAAGAATTCCTCCACTATCCACATTCCCTTGAGTTATAATTAAGGGTCTTTGCAAGCGAAAACCTAGCAAGAGTTTGGAGAAACTGCACCCAAATCTGTCCATGCATGCCCATCCAGTCTGAATGTGGGTTGATGAGTTGAATTTGAGCATTGCCTAGTTCCACATTGCTAGGTCTGATTGAACGCTCCTTGACTTCTGCTGCAAGTTGACAATGTGAAAGCTGAAAGTCTTTGATTTGCTGTAGAGTAGATGAACAAGATGCAGTTATTATGTTGAAGGAATACGGTCCTTTGTGCAGACTGTTTTGCTAACTTCCTCTTCTTTACGCCACCCTCACCCTCCCTCCTTGCGGCTTGTGTGACTGGCTGGACAGATGCTGATAGGGCACAGAAACACGGCATGGATGAGTTTATCTCGGCTAACCCGTGTAATTTTGACCACGCCTCACTGTTCGAGATGGTGCAGAGGCTCACGCTGGACCACAGGCTCAATGACAACTTTGCGTGCCTGGTAAGTGAGACAGACGTACAGAAAGGTCCAAACATCTTGGTCCACTACCAAGAACCGTTTTTATTAGCCATATCTGGGAGCTCAGAGAGCAAAATTGGCCATGCTCTCTGGCTGTGAGGGATGGCATACTCGCTCTCCCCTGTCAATCACAGTGACACTAGCCAATCATGGGTGTCTGTTAGTTCATGTATTTAGAAAAGGACAGATATTACTTTCCTCTGAGTGGGGGAAACATGTGGTTGGCTGGCTTCATGTGTGTCGGTGGAAAAGTGTTAGCCTTCACCTTCCCCAGAACCTGTAGATGAGTAAATGAATGGATGGATGGATGGATGGATAAATATATTTGTCTTAATAATATTATCTCAGTATTATCACAATATATTAGGAAGAACAATAATTCATATTGTATGTAAGCAACCACTGTGTGAGCAGGATATTTTAAAAAATATATTTAAAATAATGTACCTGATAGTACCTGCACTGTCATTAGATACATTTCAAAATGAAACAGTCCACTCGATAGAGGACACCTTACTCAGAAGACAGCATGTGGGCTCTTTCACAGGATTGTAGAGTGTCTCTGACTGACTTACAGTGTTTCTGTGTGAATGCTGAATGACTGAATGACCAATCATTACTCCACATGGCATGTGACATCCTTTTGCTTTTGCAGCATTACCAGACCCTCAGCCTCTTTTCTACTCCGTTCTGCTTGCAGGGTTGGTTTAGCCCAGGTCAGGTCTTTGTTCTGGATGAGTACTGTGCTCGAAATGGTGTGAGAGGATGCCACAGGCACTTGTGCTACCTTAGGGACCTGCTGGAGCGAGCAGACACAGGTCACATGATTGACCCAACACTGCTGCACTACAGCTTCGCTTTCTGTGCCTCCCATGTCCATGGCAACAGGTATCAGAATGGTCCATGATGATAGTACTGGGGTTGTTAAAGAAAAATCTGGAAAAGAATGATGGACCAGAGGGTCATCAACGCTTTTTTCATCACTTTTTGATTTAGTATTTGTCCTTTAATTAACATTAAGGGTTTTTTTGCTTTCATATGCCATGTATGTTTTCTTTCATTGATTTTCAAACGATTATTTCTGCTTTGTTTCTCACATTAATCCATTTATTTTCTCATCTTAATCGTTTTCATTAACTCATAAAGACACCATATCCTTTCATTCATTGTTTTTATTCCTGAATCTTATTGCTTCACTGCTGCTTACCTCATCATATGTTCCTGATAGTCAGAGGGGGTCTGAGTTACAATTGGCTGGCTCTAAGCCGGAAGGGAAAACGGAGTCTAAAAAAAAGAGGAGCTTTAAATCTCAGCAAGTCCCAGTGTTCCAAAGGTAAGAGGGCTTTAAATGCAAGGAAATAACCATTACATTTTAAACCTTTATTGAATCAATAAATATACAGAACTTACCCAGAAAATAGAATGGAAATAGAAAGTCAAACTGATACAGAATTACATCAGCGATGTAAAATTGAAATCAGTCCTACATGGAATTATACATTGGGAACAATTTTTAAAAATTGGACTGATTTTGAGTTATGAAAAGAAAATAATGTAGGTTTAAGGCTCCCCTTGGCTTTCAAAAATTATTGAACTTAAAATGAATGTATTAATTTTAGGACTAATATAAAGTTTATATTTATTTTGGATGAAATGTCATTGTTTTTTTAAAAAAAAAAAATGTATTGGTCTTTACATTAGTGATTAGATGGTCTAGCATGTGTTTGGTTATGATGAAGCTCAGTTAAACAGCAAATGGACAGTTTTGTACAGGGTTTGTACAGGCAAATGAAACTGATGCACTTCTTCATGTCAGACTTAATTTACTGCTGCGGTCCACCAAAAAATGGTTAATTAATTGAACATAGCCAGTCTTAGTTAAGGATGTGTCTCTGCTGCCACCTCCAGGATAGGTTTAACCTATATTCAAATGAAAGTATTTTTCTTCCAATACATCTTAGTAATTAAACAGGTAAAGGAGATTAGGTACAAAGCGCAATCCCTTGAACATTAGAGACGGAGACACATTTGCGAAATTTGTTCACAAAAAAATTTAATTAAGCCAAATGATGAATAAAATCAAAGCCTAGAGTGTGCAGGTGAAGTGCACCCCACTGGTCCATGATCCACAAGCTGAAAATAATCACATTGATAGCTGTATACAACATGCCCCAAATATGTGAAGGAGGGATCCTATTCCCTGCCATGAGTGATACCCGATGGTTAAAGGTATTTGTTTAAGTATCCCATTACATTGAAAGAACTCAGTTTAATTCTCTATGATTCCTTCATTTTAAGTAGACCTGCTCCACTTATTATTCAAGATAAGCTCTCTGATTAACATCTCATGTAATGTTAATATCTTGCGGGATTTGTTTCATAATTGAGGGCACATTCTTCGTACTGAGTGAGTTTTGTCCCTTTATTCATTCCCAATTCTCCATTTTTTTTTTTCTTATTTTCTGTAAATGTTCAAAATCTCATGGAGATGAGATAATAAGACCTGAAGAAGTCATTGTACTGTGAATTTGTGTGACGGCCTGGGAAAACCCTTCACATGGACACATTTGGATATTTTCTACTATGTACTGAAAACTACAAGTTTTCCTAAAGTGAAATGTGATTTGCATTTAGTGATGCCCACAAAATATGTCCATAAAATGCTAAGCTCATAGAGACCTGACAGTGCAAAATGAAACCAAAACAGTGAGAGAAAAGGAATCTCTCAGAACCAGAAGTGGAAGGCATTTTGGGTCATGCCTACACCAATAAAAAATATTATTTAGCAGTGCAACAGCACCTGAAAAGGCTCAGCTCTGGGGACAAATTATAGAGCAGATCAATTAGGTGTGAATTAAGTGTGATGAATAGAAAATGGTTTGACATAGAAATGGAGTGGGGCGATATCTACATTATACAGGTGTTCAAGGACACTAAGTACATCACACAGGGAAATTTCAGTGTTTCACGCTTCTCCCTTACGTTGGTACTGAAAGAATCTGTTTTGATGACGTAATGGTGCAGGGCAGCACAGATTAAGCAGCTGAGCCAAGAATATTAAGTAAATAAAAATCTTGTTGTGGTGAAATATACTGTATTTATGTCTTTAAATATGTATATATTTGAGTATATGTATTTAATTATGTCTTAAAGTAGTGGTATCAAAGTATTTTATATGGTTAGAAAACTAAATTTTGTCCAAAATCTAATTTTCCATCACAAAATTCAGGTTTTCCCAGACCGCTACACATATATAATCTGATAACCTAATCCAATGAAAGTTGACTGATATCTAAAGAGCAGAACTTTAAAAAATAATAATTTTCTGAAATAGACCTGATGGTCTTGGAACCGTGATAGTGGAAGAAAAAGAACGCTTTGAGGACATCAAAGAACGGTTACGTGTTCTGCTGGAGAACCAGATCACAAACTTTAGGTGAGTAGATGCTTTTCAGACAGATGGCATGTTGTGCAGTTTATTTATCTGTCTTCAATGTTTTATTAGTTTTGTATCACACAAATATACCACCCACACTATTATTCACTGTGGTTTTGTTGCTGCCATAGGTATTGTTTTCCGTTCGGTCGTCCTGAGGGAGCACTGAAAGCCACTCTGTCTCTGCTGGAGAGGGTAATGATACCATTGTTTTCAACTGACACATTGCGCTGTGTCTCTGTATATTTGAGCAGAGAAAGAGAAAAGGGGAAATGGTTTCTTATTAAAACATTTCTTATTAAACTGTACAGCAATAGCAAATATATAACCTGTTTTTCTGGGTACTATTTATCCACAGGTTCTGATGAAGGACATTGTGACCCCAGTGCCACAGGAAGACGTGAAGGCTGTCATCCGTAAATGCCTGGAACAGGCAGCTCAAATCAACTACCAGCGCATTACTGAGTATGCCAGAGTGGAAGGTGACTATGAATGCTCTTATGTTTCCAACCATTATGCCCTTAACCTTTTTATCTTCCAGATTAATCTATGCAGTAGAAGGAGCAGCTGATTCCCCTATACTGTGACCTCTCTCTCTCTCTCTCTCTCTCTCTCTCTCTCTCTCTCCCTCTGGACCTCTATGTTCACAGTTCATGGTCTGTTTAAATATACTGCACATATACTATATATGTTGTGTGTGTGTGTGTGTATATACTATATAATTAAGCTGTAAGCCATGAATATACGTTTTCATTTAGACACATCTTAAATGAATTATATATTCACAAATTATTGAACTTGGCTAAGGTTTATTTAAAATGTCTGTAGGTCGGTGCCTGCTGGAAGCCTGTGGGAAATTTATTTTTGTACTTAAAATAATTTTCCAAAGGATTTCTATAAATACCAGTCCATCTCATGCGGTGGGAAAAAAGGTTTTGTACAAATGGTGGAACAGCCCTTTAATCAAAATGATTACCTACTGTACTGTATCTTTTGTATTTTCAGAGACCATCATGGTTGACTTCAGAACAAATAATAAGCTATTTAATCATAGCTTAGATGGTTTTGTGCACATTACCTTGTGAGTAAAAATGCATTCAAATTTGTAGAGTAAAGAGCTTCTGATCCCTTCCATTCACTTGAGGTGACATGGAAAACGAAGCATAGGGACTTGATTTAAAGACGCAAAATATACTCCATTACCCTGCACCTTTCTGTTTCTTTGTGTACAGTTCTGCCCAATTCTAAAGCCAAGATCTATCCTTTCGACCATTCTTGCAATGGCTGGATTAAAGTAAATCTTCCAAGATCTCTGATTGACCTTATGGAGTTTCCTTCCATTCAGGTCTTCAGGCCATGTCAGAGACTAGGGAATTGGGAAGAGACTTGAGGAAGGGGCTTAAGGTAAGCAAGGAAGATACAAAAAAGATCTAGGCTAGGGAAACGGTTGAAAGGGAAAAACTTGGTACAGAATTTGGGGGAAATTATGGCGTTACTTTAAGCAATAGACATACGTTAATACAAATCAGAGATCGGGACAAGATGAAAGAAACTGCGAGTAATGGCAGGTACTTAAATGTCCTAGGACAGAAAGGCAGGGATGAAGGATTGTTTTTTCAGGTGAACCAGCTGTAAAAAGATGACAGGAAGATGATGATGGTCTATTTGGAATTGGGCTCTTTTCCCTTCAAAAAGACACGGGGTCTGGTTCAATTGAGTACACCCCTGTCTTTTGATCCCACCTCACACTTCACACCTCCCTACACCCCTACTGGTCGTCTTATACCATATATCATTGGCTCTTTCCTGTTAATATTTTTATCCCTTATAGTTTGTGATATTTGAGGGTTACAAATGGTGAACTAAAAAGTATGCAAACAGGAGCATTGTCTGCTCATTCCCTTTTCGAAATGAGTTTGGTGCCATCATATTACAAATGAGTTTGCAAGACCACCAGACATGCCCTTCACCATCTTTAGCCCTTAACCCCCTGATTTCTGACCCCAGACTCTTGCATGCCCAAATCCTCTTTTTCTTCAGGAAAAAAGAGGGAAATGTATGATCACCCTGTCTACTCCTTGGCTACACAAGTGATGGATTTAACCATCCGTGAGTAATTTCTTCTCATCCTATTCATCGCTCTTTCTTCACTCCTGTACACCCCATCTTTCATCATATTCTCAGTCCTTTTTTCTTTTTGGAGATAGAAGGTAAAAGTGTATAGAAACAAGACGTAAGAATGAACATTTATGAATGGGTACCATGTACATTGTCTAGTGATGTAGGAAGCATTCATTGTAAACAGATGAATAATTTGCAGTCCAGTTCAGTAGTGGTAGTCATGTAGGCAGACCAGCTGAGGTGCCTATCAAACGAGCTAGATGGCCTTCTATACATTGCAACTTTATGTAGTAATTATTCATGGAGAAGATTATGTTCCAGTGCAAAAAGTAGCCACACTGCTGAAAAACATGAAATGCAATTCACAAACGGTATTGTTTTTCACTGGTGACATGCAGAAAATGTTACACCCAAAAGCATGGAGTGCTCTTACGTTGCTTGATATCTTCAGCGAAAATCAATCAACAGGCCTTGGTTTTTCTCAAGAATTAAACTCTGTGACAGAATTGCACGTAATTCCCTGTTGCATTGTATTTCACTTTCATAAGTATGTTGCAGCCATGTAACACTGAAATGCAATCTGTCCCATAACAACCCAGTGGCGTATTTGGAGCGTGGTTATAATTAGAGAAGTGGAGATGGGGCCATATAACAAAACACACTTTATAATTTCTTATTGGCTCATTGTTTCTTCATTCTTTCTGCAGTGATTGTTGAACCAGCGTGATTGCTTTTTGCGCTGGCATGGAATCTTTTACATTTAGTAAAGAAAGGCATCAATAACAAACTGAAGTAAAAAGTTGGTTTCTCATTTGAAACATTTTCCTTATATAAACTATCCGCTTACATGTATTAGGCTCAAGCTGGAATAAGCTAGCACCATAGAATTAACCTGTATATTTTTTATCATTACCATCTATGATTTACTAGGCAATAAATTGTAATTCCATGGAGTGGACAGGAAGTTGTGCTGGTTATGGCCACATCTGTTTGTGACATAACACGATTACACATCTGTTCAGCTTCTTCTTGTCCTTTTGTTTGGTTTGAAGCTCATGCTCATGACTTGAATGCATTTTTGCTTTTCTCACTTGTTATCTCCCTCAGTCGTCTGCTTGTGTGTCTGTGCTGTAGTGTACTAGCTGGTTTCACTGGGGATTCCAGATCACTTCAGCAGCTGACTCAGATTCCAGGAGAACTGGACTAGAGCAATGGAGCAATGAGTCATGTGTGTTTAAACCGGTGTCATACGTTTGTTCTGTTCATGACTATGTGAGCTGTTGTCGATGTTTTGTGAGGGTCAGCAATTCTGTGCTCTATTTGTCCAGTGTGTCTTTTTCACTGCAAGTTTTTTTTTTTTTCTTTTCTGCCAAGTAAATGTGTGTCATTAAATGTTTGAATTCTTTTAGATTTGTCTGCATATTTTCTATTTGTCTTGTGAGGATCAACAGCTCTTTGGTGCTTTTTTCACTATTTGACATCTGTGTCCTTGTTTGTCACTGTGTGTTTTAATTTGAAAGAGATTTGTTACGTGATATTAATACGTGAAAATCCTTTGGAGTGCACAGAAGATTCAGCTTACAAAAGATGATGCCTATCATTGACTTTAAACAGCGCACTTATGCCAAATAATTCTTAAAATAATTCCTCTTTGTTTTTTGTTTTGTTTTTTATTTTCGTTTTCTTTATCTCTCTCTCTCTCTCTCTCCCTCCCTCTCTCTCTCTCTCTCTCTCTCTCTCTTTCAAGTTGAGAAAACTCTAAAGGATCAAAGGGATCCAGGTGAAGCTATATTTGACACTGACCTATGATCTTTCCCCTCTAACGTTTATGATAACACACGTTGTATATACTGTAACACTTAGACATAAGCATATGTTTAAACCCCAACCAATCCCCAAGTATTTCCCTTGTGCTCTTATGGCATGGCCTGTCTCTCTCCTTGCACTATAATGAATGCTGAAAACTATATGTGAAGATAGTATACCGTTCAAAACTTGCACAACTTTTGTGTTGTTGTATTATTTTAAAGGTATGAACAAAGGGTCCTAATGATTCTTTGTGACTGTTCAGTTGTGCAATACTATCTATCACAAATATATAAGTGACTGCATTTTCAGTGTGTTAAATTGTGATCAACTGTTTCTTCAATAAGTTAGTTTATTATTTGACCCTAACCGCACAGTGTACTATACCCCAGGCAACTCAGACAAACTTTTGGGACAGCACAGACAAACTTTTGGAAAGTAAAAACAATTTAACACACTGAATATGGATGAAGTATGAAGCTGGATTATGATAATCCTTGATTATCATTATAACCGCTATCATTACTTCATCATCTTGTGCTGATTGCATCGTGACTTTAGAATACAATTAGCTTTAATTGATCAGAAATCACTGATCGGTAATATTATAGTAGCATTAACATGCATAGATTTATTCTGAAGTAACTCCTTATGAAGTTAGTTTAAAAAAAAGTTGGACAATTTCCTAATTCAGCCCCCACCACACCTTTCTAATCCTCACTCCCCACACCTCCAGGCCAGGTGATGTAAATTGCGTATGCAGTGACAAGAGTGAATAATTAACCAACTGTTCCACATTTCTGGGGAAACAAAGACTTTGCTGTTTATCATTACTTTGTATTTTGTTATCCTGTCTTTTTAAAGTTATTGTTTTCAGACAATGTTTTACTATATGTGAAAACACAAAGCATTGTTTGTCCTGCATTCATTTCATTGAATCAAATGTCTGACAGTTTGTTTGTCTCGACTGTGGCATTACAACTCACAATAAAATGTTTAGCATTGCTAGTTTCTTATTAGTTTACATTCCTAAAATAAAAATCCAGTGTAATTTGTAAACAAGGCCTTAGCCTTAGTTATTACATTAGGAGTTAATATTCAACTCCAACCATGCTGTACAACTCCAATTAGTTGAGCCCCTCAGTTAACTAGTTAAATAATATATTGATTCAGAAAAGGCATGCTAGTTGGAATATAAACATTATTGACTTTACACAGAATTTTTGGCTCGAAATATTGTACGTCATCAACCATATTACTGTTTTTGCATGCAGAATGAGGCAGTTTGATGTTATATCCCTTCTTAATTTAGCCAAAATGTTACAATGCGCTGCTGTTGATCTGTGTCCTGTCTGACTATTCTGCTCCAGAGAATGTAGCAAACCTAGCTACTCCTGCCAAAAAACTGGAGCATGTCATCCGTCTGGCAGAGTTAGTCATTGAGGTTCTTCAGCAGAATCAGGACCATCATGCCGAGGTGAGGAAAGCTGCCATTACTGCCTTTTATCCAGCCAATTTGTCATACCTTATGCTGTAAATAGTGTCTTGCTTTTCAAGATGTGCATTTCTTTTTAACTTTGTTAAATAGTATGTGACAGATTTGACACTCAATTATTTTCCAGTCTCCTTTACCCTCTGTCTGCATCTGCTCTTTAAAAACAGCCCCGTTTTTATTCATTTTTTTTCTCTGGAAAAGCATACCACATGTAAAATGCAAAGTGGCCAATTCAGGAAAAAAAAAAAATCAGTCACTTAATATTTGCATGATTCATTAGTTATTACATCCACCAGCTGGTGCGCAATATCAATGCTTGGCATGCCTACGGTACATGGAGTTTATATTTAGATAATCCGTGGTCTTCCTGAGTTTTATAGATTTATTCTATTTTTTTGAATATGCTTAACAGGCTGCGGTCACAAGTACAGGAGACCAGTCGGTACAGTATCCATGTTTCCTTTCTTCTCAAGTCCTCATCACATATTGTACCTTTCCCCTCAAGCATGCCAAGTCACGCAAGAGGCTTTACTGTCATTTTGGGGCGGGTGGATGGGGCGGTTCAGTAAAGTATCTAGACATGGGCTGAAACTGATGAGATTAACTTATTCAGGAGGGTCTGCAACCAATGTGAACTTCACCTCGCAAATTATGAATCCAAAATATCCCTTTGAATGATCCAAATAAATCTGAGTTCATCACTGTATCTTATCTGTTAAGCAATATTTCCATGTTTTTCTTACCACTCAATCCATCCAATGTTCTTGGGCAGGGAAAAGAGGTACGTGAGCAATCTGAATGCAATCAAGCAGCCCCTTTCTTCCCCAGTAATGGTTTGTGCATGAGTTGTGTGGGGCCTCTATTCCTGTAATTCCCTATTCCACTCAGTATGGGGAATTTAAGCATTATGTCTGCCTATGGTGCGTCTCAGTTCGTTAGCACTGTCTCTGTCCAGTCTCTCTTGAAGGAAGTGATTGTAAGGCTTGCATTCCCACTTTCAGGGGTTGGTCTAATGGAAGCTTTTCTTTTTTCCAAAGGGAATGTGTATGTACTCGCACCACCCCACCCCCTAGTTTTGTCATCCTAAGCGTGTCAGAGTTTGCCATGTCAGTTTGCCCCTTCCTGCTAATGTTTCCAAAGTTGAAGTCTACTTTCTCTCTATACATCATAATCCAAAGTCATAGCCTAGCTCCCTCCCCTTGGCTTTGTCTTGCCAATTTTAAATTTGATGGTCATTTGTCAGAGACCAAATCATCTAACATTTTCCCATATTGCTTGGATCGACTCAGTATAGCTCTGCAAGAAAGGACTTGGGGAAGGATCTTGGAGTTGTTTGGATTTGGCATTGCTACCCTCTTTCTATCTTTTCCTCTTTCTATCTGTGTGTCTGGTTAAGCTCGGCCATACACATTGCCCTGCTGCTCCGGCAAATGCTTTGTTTTCTGTCCCTAACCTGAGACATTATGCTCTGTGTAGTGTGCTCAAAGCTTACTCAAACGGTAAGTTCATTATCAGCTGCATTATCTCAGAAAAAGTGGGTTGACAGGGTATGACATCAAAACAGCATACTGCTAAAGAGAAGGATAAACCATCTCCAATGCTGATCAGTTCCCTGAACGATTTTGACACTATCCAGGTTTTTTTTTATATATATATAGGAGAAAAGTAAACGATACACACAAGGTGGTTCATCTAAGATCAAGCAAATAAGAACCTCTTTTTGCATTTTCTATCATCCAACCATATGTCTAAAACTGAGCAGCACTCTTGGAGAAAAGATAAAAAATAGAAATAACTAAACATCAATTAAAAAATGCCTTTTTAAGAAGCTTGTTGCATGCTTGCAGTCTTAGGCATGCCAGGGATTGCAAGGTTGCATGATAATGAGTCACATCCCCATCCTGATGGCAGGGATGCAGTGATGTGAATGGTTGAACAAATACATCTTCCATTTGGAGAGCAAAAGCATGCAGCGATTTCTACTTCCACCTGCATGAGAACTGCACCACTTATGGCATCTCGACTCCTCTGGCTATAGATTTAAATGAAGGAAAGTTTGTTATAAAATGGAGTAGTCACCCTGTGCAAGGATGTTTGCAACAAAATATAAAATATTGATTTATATCTGGTATTTATGACACTGTCACGGTCATATGTATTCTGTAAAAGTTTGTAGAAGGGTAATAATGAGACTTTCAGGCCCTGATTTACTAAGATCCCAAATTAAATTAGAGAACCACAGAGCTACGTTGGGTGTGCAATCAGATAAATAAATCTGAAAATAAATAAAGTGCAGTTAGTAAGCGTATTGCAGGTTATTTACAAAGACTAATTGCCTCAAATTTTCTTCGGAGAAGACAATATTCCAAAGAGGATTTGCATGTTCTCATTGTAAGGCTGCTGAAAGGGTAAACAGAAATTTGCCACAGATACATGTCACATATTATACCAACAAAAGGCAGTGAGACAAGTGAAGATGGGTGCTTGGTGCATATGCTAAATGCGTATGTAAAGAAAACCTTTCCACAGGCTCACTTTGAATGTTATTAGCATTTGAAGGTACATATATCAGGCAAATACAAAATATGAAACAACTCCAACTTTCAGGCTTACTGAAATCACACTGCGAGTGCTAAATTATTCTATTTGCGCAGACACCAATCTGCATTTTGGATTTTTAGGCAAAGATGCCCCAATCTGCATATTCATTAAAGCAAGACCCAAAAGGGGCAAGATGTGCTACTTTTGTCCAGTCCTTTAGACCCTGTTAGTAAATCAGCTTTTTTGCAGGTTCTATCAAGTTTGTACATCTTTAGTAAATCAGGGCCTCTGCTGCTAAATTCGGTTTTGTTGGTTTTGGCACCCAGACTAGCACATATTATCTATTATCGTTTCACTGGTTAAAGGAGTGCAGTATTTTCTTACTAATAAATAGTTTGTTTGTTTTCCATCCAAAATAATAACTGCTGCAACATCAATATGAAATGCCTGTACAGTGTAATTGAGTCTTTAGGTGAAAAAGAAATCATTAACTATAGGTGATGTAGCACCACCAGCCACTTACTCAGTAACTTCAATTTTGTGAAGCTGAAACACCACATGGCAGGAACCAGTTTGCTTCCTTTCTTTCTTAACTTTATTTTACTCTAAAAGTCTCTCAATCTGTCCTTTTCTCCTTTCCTTCACTACCTCCTTTCCTGGTAATCAAGGCCTTTGCTTGGTGGTCAGATCTGATGGTGGAGCATGCCGAGCACTTCCTGTCCCTTTACGGCGTCGATATGGACGCAGCTCTTGAGATCCAGTCTCCTGAAAGCTGGGATAGTTTCCCTCTCTTCCAGCTCCTCAATGACTTCCTACGGATTGACTGTAAGCATTGTTTGTATAAGTAACAATTAAACAATTAAATGCAACGTAGCAGATGCAGTGTGTGAGCATGGAAAAGAGTTACAGGTCTTTAATGGGAATGGCCTTGATTTCACTCTTTCTCTTTCTATTTTAGACCATCTGTGCAATGGGAAGTTTCACAAGCACTTGCAGGACCTGTACGCACCGCTGGTGGTGCGATACGTCGATCTAATGGAGTCCTCCATCGCTCAGTCCATTCACAGGGGCTTTGAGCGCGAGTCCTGGGAACCTGTGAAGTAAGACACCACTTCCTGCTGGGAGCGATTGTAACACAGGGCATTTTGTGACATAAATAATCATTTAGAACCACTATTGCTGCAGCAAGCAGTGAAGACAAATTTATGCTGGTAGATATCCAATGTCTGGAGGCATCACAGATAATGCGATTAAGTATTAAGCAACTTCACTGAAGTTTTCACTAAAGAAAAATTCAGCCACCTCAGTTTTGCCTTATGATCACATTTTTAGATTATTTTTTTTTTAATGTTTTATATATGACAGTAGAATTGCAGAATTAGTTCCAAGAACATTAAACCTTTTCGTTGATCTGTTCATCATAAGTGGTGATAGTTTCAGGCCAAAATAAAACTCGCTCTTTCAGACTCCAGTCAATGCCTTTCATGTTTTCATCTTTTTGCTTTGTAAACTAACCCTCATGTTGCACGCTTGAAGGAAATAGGATGCCTTTTATGTGCTAATCAGTTCTGTCTTTCCTCCCTCAGATTTTTCTTTGCATATTGATTTTACCATTTCCCTGATAGGGATAATCTTATTTAGATGAAGGGCTGTCAAGCTTTCTCCTTAAAAATCTTATTTTATCAATATTTTTCAACTAAACAGATGTACCATGAAGATTATCAGCTTAGAGCTTTGTAAGCTTGTACAAAAAGGGTTTTGATACGCTTGGTGGAACTTTTACTGAGTCCCCTTCAACTACTACAATAGAAAGTAGCTTTTTTCATTCGTTTGTCGTCTGTCTTGTGTTTTCAATCTCCCACCACTTCATTTTTTACCTTCCAATCTGCTGTTTGTTCCTGCTGCTGAAATATGCTGCTTCTGTTCCTTTGTTTATCTGTATATGTCTGCTCTTGTCTCTATTATCAACCATGTTTCAGTTTTACTGTATGTCTTCTGTTTAAAGTCTTTTAGAGACCTTCCCTACATTTAACAAGTGATTCTTTATGTCTGCCGTTTTTGAATGTCTAAGACATTTCCTTTACAACTTTTCTTACTTGTTAATTTTTTACTGTATGTCTTACATTGCTTTTTTGCAGCATTCCACATTGCCACTGTTATGGATTTTTTTGTTTCTTTTTGTCTGTTTCTGCAGGAGTTTAACAAGTAATCTACCCAATGTGAATCTACCAAATGTGAACCTCCAAATTCCCAAAGTACCAAATCTTCCTGTGCCAGTAGCAGGACTATCTGTTAACCTTCCACAAATGCCTAGCTTTTCCACTCCATCCTGGATGACTGCTATTTATGACTCTGAGTGTGTATTCAATGAGTTTACCTCAGATCTGATTAATTCAAACATGTCCTTGGCATGAAGATGTTCTCTTGAAGCTTCTTGTTATGTCTGGAGTGAAACTTAGACACTAGAGAGGAATGTTTGAAAGCAAAAACACTAGTGTCTTGACAAACATCATTAAAAATATATACCCCAAAGACAGATGTAGTAGACATTTGTGGGAATTGTGAGAAGAGTCATTTGGGCAGACAGGCATTTTGATTCCGTACTGATACATAACTGAATCTCCTATGTATGATTTTCAAAAATAAGATACAAAACATAAAAGAACAATTATATAAACTACCCATTCTCTTACAATGTTAAAGCTTAATCTAACTTCAACCATCTAACTTCAAACTCTCCCATGTGTTACCTCACTTGGGACTGGTTGAAGCTTGGTGTTTGATCTTCATTAAGTGTTGATGTGAAAGTGAAAATTATTTCTTTAGAGTATTAAAAAGAGATTTTAAAATGTTTGTCAAGCTGGCATAATTAGGCCCCAGTATGTTATTTTTTTTTAAAAAAAAATGCATAAATTATGTATTGGCATCTCAACAAAGGACTAAAAAATGTTGGTATGTCTACTAATTAAGCAGTTTTGAATTGTATAAAAATGACCACAGTTGGCTTTCAAGTCATTTTCATGCCAAGTAGGTTGCAAGGGATTTGGGTCAATCCCAAGTTGTTTGTTCACTTGAAATGAGAACTGAAAAGCTTTTCATTTTCCTCAATGAGCATGCCATTGAGGTAGGACTGAGGTGGTGAGATCTGGATTGCAACCCAAACCTACGATCAGTCAGTCTTAAGTATCCCAATGAAAGAAAATATCCCCAATTAAAATTGTGTCTAAGGGAAGGACTACAGTTTTAGTTACCCATCTGTGTTCTGGGAGCTCTTTGTGGTGATGATGATGAATCTTAATGACCTATAATTACCCTAAAGATTTTTTAAAGAGTTAAATAGTTGGCTTTGTCGTCTGAGGTAAGAAATCCATTATTTTGAAGTGGAGGGGTTTTCTAATGGGCCAGCACTGATTTCAGGTGTGCCTGAAAGGTTTTAGTGGGTGTGGGTTGGTGGACCTCCCTGCCTGGTCTTTGCATTCGAAAAAGCACTCTGAAGCAGTAATTAGCTCTTGTGGAGTTTAAACATCAGAGTGGGCTTCAGATCTTCATACCTGTACGCCAAAAAGCATACTAATCCAGTGATTGAGGCAATAAGAGCATTGAAGATCCGAGACCGGTAAATTCCATCCTAGCATTTCTAAGACTACAATGTGATATTGGACAAATTCTGATTCAAGGCTTTCACCCTACCAAGATGGCTGTCGTTCGATACACTCAGAAACTCCAGTCACTCTTATGTTTTAACTCTATGGTAGGATACCACCCCCTCCCTGACCATTACAACACTCCTCCTCCTGCTGTCCCATCTATCTCCACTCAGGATGGCAACATCTTCAGAATTGACTGCATGGTGTGTGTTGACCTCTGGAACTCCGTCAGCCTCGTCGGGCATGGGTGGTGAGAGAGAGCCTGATCTTTGTGTTTCTGTCTCTCATCTGGACTTGTCCTCTACCTCCTGTAGCGTCTTCCTACACTCGAAATTGCAGTCCATGCAAATCATAGTGTTTGGGCTCTCAGAATGGTGTCCATTACTTACAAGTAATATGTGTAGCAGTAACAAGCTTATGCTAGGGTTTTATAGTAGTACAGTACACTTTTGCTCAGCTTGTGTAGATATGCAGCTGAATGATGTATGTATGAAAGCACCTGAAGAGTTCCTGAAAAGCAGTAGTGCCAGGTTTTAGTGATGCAGTAATATTTAAAATCAGTGGTATAGATCTCTTACATGCCTTCTCTCACCATGACATTCCCAAGCCCTCCTCCCCCTTTAGAGAAGTGTGACTGATTAACGTGTGCATGATTTCAGACCCTCTCGAGGGTTGAATAACCACGCAATTGTGCGAGGTTATTGACATGTCTGTATTTTACCATACACTGACTGAACATGTGAAAGCCATCCCTGGGTATTAACCAGATGTGTACTATCAGTCAGTGTATGCATAAAATAATCAGAGAAACATATGATGTAAATGAGTAGAGTCATAGAGATAGTGCCACCCTTTTGCCTGTTAGCAAAGTCTCTGACCCTTTACCTCTGATGTGTCACTGTGCCTGGCAGTAATGGCTCGGGGACATCAGAGGATCTGTTCTGGAAGCTGGATGCCCTGCAGACATTCATCAGAGACCTCCACTGGCCCGAGGAAGAGTTTGCCAAGCACCTAGAAAACCGGATGAAGCTCATGTCCAGCGACATGATTGAATCCTGTGTTAAACGGTACATGCATGTTGAGTTTGAAAATGAAAGCTGCAAAGACTTGATATCCACTATGTCATTATCTGAACAGCTGGTGAAAATTAAATAAGTGAAATAAACCTACCAGACCTGCAACACACTAAACTAAGTCTCCACCAACTAATCATGGATGCACCCTTGTCTTCATATTGTGGTGGAAAATAATACCCTTCTGGCCACCTCTCTTTAGCACCAGGGCAGCATTTGAATCCAAGGTGACCAAGGGTAGCCGTTCTACAGATTTCCGCATCCCACTCTCCTTATGCACCATGTTCAACGTGATGGTGGATGCCAAGGACCAGTCAGCTAAACTGTGTGCCATGGAGATGGGCCAGGAGGTAATAAAAAGGTCTAATCTAATCTAATAAAAAAGATCTATCTGATTGTTCTGTCTGGCTGAAAAATGCAAAGGACCAAAATTAAAGATACAGTACTATAGTAAATAAGTTATTTCTAAAAACGAAGCTTGTGTTGAACCATTTACAGTGTTATTTAAAGCAGTGATTTACAACATTATAACAGCTACAGACATCCACACATATTCCACTCACACACTCAGTATCAGTGCTCTCCAAATGCTAATGAATAAAAATATGTTTTGAGTTTGTTCTAAAATGGACAGGAAGCCAAATAAAGTAACATTAGACTGAGATGACAAATTTTTAAAATACAGGGTGTCCCAAAAGTACATAGGAGATACCTAGGAGAAATGATCAGTTTTCAGAATAGCCTTTAAGAATGACTTTGACAAAAGAAGAACGTATTTAAAATCATCCTCATGGCTGGATTGGGAAGCTGTCACAAAGTTGCGATGGACTTTAACAGGAAACATGGCGAACACATCACACAAAACACTGTTGCCAAACTTATTAACAAATTCATAAAGACAAAAAGAAGTGTTGCTGACCAACCAGGAAGTGGATGTTCACGAACATCTACTGACTGAGTCACAACCGACGTGGTGTTGGCAGACATAGTCCTCAGTGTATGGAGACTTTTGGGACACACTGTAGCTCTAAGTTGCTCAAAGTTGCCTTTGACTGCATATATTTTTTAACAAAATTAAGGTTTGGATCAAAACTTTAACAGATCCCTGAGATAAGCACTAAACCACTGATACTTGGTCAGCTGTTATCAAAAGTTCAGTATGCAGTGATTTATTTTAAGCTTGTAAATGTGGTGTTGCTTTTCAGAAACAGTATCACTCTAAAATTGATGACCTCATTGAAGAGAGTGTGAAGGATATGATTTCAATTTTGGTGGCTAAGGTAAATGTGTCAGTTGCCAACATACTGTAAGTGTTAAATATGGTAAATATTTTATAATGCAAATTGTGTTGGTGCGTGGTCACTGACCAGTTTTGGATTATATGGTGTTTTTGTGTCACATGTGCAGTTTGTGGTGATTCTGGAAAGTGTTCTAGCCAAGATCTCTAGGTATGATGAGGGAACTCTCTTCTCATCCTTCCTTTCCTTCACGGTGAGAATTAATAGCATATTATTAAATGACTTTTGTATTAACCATGATTATCTATCTATCTATCTATCATTTTTATCATTATTATTATTATTATTATTATTATTATCCTAGTAGATATCCTACTGACCTGTTTTATTTTTCAGGTGAAAGCAGCATCAAAATATGTGGATGTCCCTGTACGTATTAAACAGTTTTGGTGTAAATTGTTCTCTGCTTTTTTCGTCACAGGAGTGTCTAACTAACTTTCTCTACAATCTGTCATCTACAGAAGCCAGGAATGGATGTTGCTGATGGCTATGTGACCTTTGTTCGTCACTCTCAGGACATACTGCGAGATAAGGTCAATGAGGAGGTGTATATAGAGAGGTTATTTGATGTAAGTAAGATGCCGTCTCCTCCATGCCTGACAAGGGAGGTTCCATCCAAAATGTGGCAAAACAATGGGGCATATGAGGGATAAGTCACATTTTGAGTGCTGAGCTCTGAATTCTTTCATTATGACACACAAAAAAAAAAGGCCAGCCTTATCGTGAGGCTCTCAGTCTCTCACTTATCAATGTCTCATTACTGTGAATTCTTGTTCGGCGCTCTGTGTTCTGGCGTTGCATTATACACAACCAGTTGCACCTTTGTGCTCTAGTGTTGCATTAGCTGTTTGTTGGACCTTTGTTCTTAGAACTCAAGGCAAAGTGTCACCACCACCACCACCAAGTGGATTATTCACGACAGTGCTCTCAAACAGTCAATGGGATCTTTTGAATAATAAAATTTGCCTATCAGCATATTTTTCCATAATTCTTATTATGCCACTATTGAATCATATTTGTGATGCAATATGTAATGTAATGTAGTATTAGATATTAGATGATAAAAAGTTATATAAATAATGATGCCAACTGGAGAGCACTGTTAAATTTAGAAATAATCCCTTGTGAATCATTTTCTGACTTCCAGTGTTGCACAGTGTTCTATGTGTGTAGCGGGAGGTGATTTATTCTGTGTCCACTAGAATTTGTGCTGTTTATATGTATGGAAGTTGCTGCTGAGTGTGTGCACATGCGAGTGTGTATAATATGTATGGTTAGGTTTGTACTGATTTTGTGGTTGCATTTTTTGACAAGATGCAGCACAGTGCATTTAGGCACACGGCATGTGTCTGTGGTGGAGAGCAGTGTGTTTGTGTGTGTGTGTCTGAGTTTGGTGTGTCTTAAAGTGGTGCAGTGTGCTTCCTCTGCTGTGTTTCCAATATAATTAATAAGCACTCTTCGCTAATGCATGATTGCTGGCTTAGTTTAGTTGTAGTTTCTCAATCATTGTAAAGCGCATTTACAATCCACTGTCATTTCGCTGTTTTATTTCTTTTTTCTTTTTTCATTTTCAATTTCATTACTATGAGGGCATTCGAATGAGAGGTTGTATGTCCTAGGTGAATTCTGTAGGGCTCTTTATGGGTTCTATCAGAGGGTTCTACTAGGGAAATGCTCTGTCGGAGGGTTTGACATAAAACCTTTAAGTGTTTCCCCAGTACCCTTACATTTTCTAAGAGTATATACACATTGTTAATCTTTAAATTGCTGTGGGACACTGAAGGACATACAGCCTTCCATATCCTATTTTCAGTATCACAACGGTTTTTATTTATTTATTTGTTTGTTTGCTTGTTAGTTTTACAAGTTGTTTCATAATGTGCGTACTTGCTTGCTCCTCAAAAGACGGATGGATTATTCTTTGATGCACTTTAATTTACATCCCTTCCCCTTGAGATTATTAAATAAGTGCTATAAATATCTTGCTTGTGCCAGAATTGTGGGTCATCACTACTGCTAAGTATACTTAAAGCAGCACTATTGGCAAGACTATTTAACGCATTTAAACCCACACATAAGTGTTATAATATATTTAGCATAAGCTTAAAGGTCTGTGCTCAAATCGATTCAGGAAGCAAGAACGCATTTGTGATAAACTAGTGTCTTAAAGACAAGTCCAGACTTACTCATCTGGACTTCTCAGTCTTTCTCTGTCTCTTCGCTCCTCACATTTGAACTCCATCCTTTTCTGTTATACACTCTTCTTTGTACCCTAAGGACACCACCACCACGCTCTCTTTTTATAACAAAGTGGAACTTATCTCTAGATGTCCTACTGTTTGATCACATTCTGTTGAGTGGCATGATTTCTAATCAAATAATCTTCCTGTGTACATCTACTAGCATGACCTCCACCTCCTAAAATTCTCACATCATACACACACACACACACACACACACACACACACACACACACACACACACACACACACACACACTGGCCCACCGACTCACCCGCTCCTTCTGCATGCACTGCACGTTTGGACCAACTGACTGCTTGAAGCAGACCAACTAAACCACCTAACCCTAATTAACTCAACTAATCACGTATCTAATCATTATTCAAATCAGCAAAATGCCAGCATAGGTTTTCCTTTTACTGGTTAAAGCAGTCATTAATCACTCAAATGATCCACTCATTGAAATAGCCGTCCATTGCTGAGTTCATGTGTTTTGGAATTGTTGGAAATAAGACTGACATTTCAGTAGGATTATCAAATCTGAACAGTTAAGAATTATTTTTGAGGTTGTAAAGAGTAGAGCCCTTACAAATTGCTTACAAATATGTTTTTGTAAGCAATATCCAAGCAATAAACAGTATATGCTATGAATAGAGATGGCACAATTCCACCTTTTCTTTTTCAGATACTGATACTGAAAACTTTCTTTAAAAACTACTTTATACATTTTTAAAACTGTAACGCTTTTTTAAAAAACGCAGGGAAAAAAAACATAGCTTAAAAACACAACTTGCGCACATCTATAGCTTTCAGATAAAAATCATTCACATTGAAAATTTTATCAATATAATAAAAATCACGCATAACAAAAAGTCTCTTTCTATGTTACAGGATGGGACCAAATTCATTCTTTTTTTTACTGCCCATAATTTTTTACCGGAATCAGCGTGATACCAAGCCTGTATCAAATCTGTGCCATCTCTAGTTATGAAGAAATATTTCAATTTCAAATCGCTCCAACCCACTGCATCAGACACCAGCAAAAACAGAACAAACATGCTTGATATGAGGAATAGCATTTCAATCAAGCCATATGATCATATTAACTCTGATTTCGTCATTTCAATACTGTAAAAAAATAAATGAATAAAATGGAGTTACCAAAGAGGCAGCTGAATGCAGCATTAATATGGAAAGCTACTGAGAGTTAATGATATTTAAACTAGGAAATATAGGTATTACAACAGTAGCTTGACTAGACACTGTGTTAAATCCTACAATGAAAAAAACACATCACAATTCCCAAATATACCAATTCACTCCACAGGATCCTGCTATTGACTATTTCTTTCACTATAAGAGATTATCACTTCATCCATTACATAAAACCTGTGCTGTTCTCTTTGAACTATACATAAGATGTTTTCTATGCGATTTCGAATACACCTGGGTTTTCAGATTTGCATTATACATATTTGATATTTTAAAAGCATAGACATGGTTTAAGATAACAGTACACATCGCCTTGCCTGCAGATTCTTCTCATTCTCACGTTTATATATTGATTTCCAAGTTTTCTGGTTATGATCATACTGAAGTTTGCTGCTTTGACTTGAATTTGGGTGATGTTTGCAGAATATTTGAGTTTAAAGTTGATAGCATGGACAAATAATTTCATTTCAAGGTTTTGTTTAACACATTCAGCATAGTTCTGTTAGCACCAGCCAAAAATGATCAGAAAACAATCGAATTTTCACATTTTACCAGTTTCTGTAGCTCACATTTGAACAATTCCCTTGGATCAGAATCTGAATAATTTAGGCCTTATTTTAATCATCTTAATAATTCTGATCTAAACTTTTTAGACCTCAGACTATGCTGTATATATATTAAGAATAATACAAGTTAGCAGTTTGTTTTGTTATTAATTATGCAATAAATTAATGCATGATTTATGTACTTTTTTGCAGATGGTCATATTGCTGCCTCTGTAAATTAATTTTAAATTGCCTGACTAACCTAGTGCTAAGTGAGGGTGTGACTGTGTCTATGTTGGTATGCATTCTGTATATTTTGTGTGTGTGCCTGTATATGTGTCTCTGCATGTGTTGTGTGTGTGAGATGTGTGTGTGTGTGTGTAGGTGCGTGTATATATGTATGTATCTGAGAGGGAGCATACACGTACAGTCATGAGTACTGTAATGTGACTACATCTATGCGTGTGTATGCAATGTTAATGGTTATACGTCTATGTGTCTAGACACTCTAGTCTCTTGCATGGGTTCGTTTGTGGGTGTGGGTGTGTGTGTGTGTGTTGCTGGAGAACGCTGTGTTTGTGTGCATTACAGCAATGGTATACAGCCACCATGAATCTGCTGGGGACTTGGCTCACTGACCGAATGGACCAACAACTCCATGTGTACCAGCTCAAAATCCTCATCAGGATTGTAAAGGTACTGTTTACATGGGAATGAAGTACTTGCATTAAATAAATAAAACTGCTCCTACACCATGTGTGGAAAGTAAGCATGTTCTGCTGCTTTTCTTTGTTTCAGTAAGAATGGTATTTTGGTATGCTTTATTTAATATTCATTTTACTTATTCATATTCA
This sequence comes from Ictalurus furcatus, assembly GCF_023375685.1. Classification (NCBI taxonomy): domain Eukaryota; kingdom Metazoa; phylum Chordata; class Actinopteri; order Siluriformes; family Ictaluridae; genus Ictalurus; species Ictalurus furcatus. The sequence goes on along the minus strand of NC_071265.1, from coordinate 24,649,196 downwards.
TACATTCGTGTTAATAATTCCTGGAATTATTGGCATATTTGCTAAAGATTAGATGATAAAATGGTCATATGAATAAATAGACGGGGAAAAAAAATAAGTACACTCCATGGAAATTGTTGGCTTTTTTGACATATTTGGACAAGCATATATTTGATCATCTTTGAAACAATGCCCATTAATAAACTTGATATACTTGAACAAAACCACAAGGAAAAATAGCTTTTTCAATCATTTATTCAGTAGAAATATCAATAGATGTGATATCGTTCTGTGGAAAACGTACACCCTTGGCCTCAGAAGCTAGTATTGCCGAAATAACTTCTTGTAGGTGTTTTGCATAATTGTCCACCAGTCTGTGGCATCGGCTTGATGGAATTTTGTGACCACTCTTCCATGCAATATTCTTTCAGTTGCAAGATGTTTGAGTGTTTTATTGCATATACTGCCTGTTTCACATCCCCCCACATCATTTTAATGGGATTCAAATCGGGGCTTTGACTAGGCCATTCCATAACCCTCCATTTCTTCTTTTTGATCCATTCCTTGGTGGATTTGCTAGTGTGCTTAGGATCATTATCCTGTTGAAAGGTCCACTTTCGGTTCAACTTCAACTTTTGGACAGGTGGCCTCACATTATCTTCAAGCACTCTTTGATATAATTCAGAATTCATAGTTGAATCAGTGAATACATGCTGATTGCAGTCCCTGAGGCAGCGAAGCAACCCCAAACCATAACATTTCCACCACCGTGATTCACAGTTGGTATGAGGTGCTTCTCCTGAAAAGCTGTCTTTGGTCTGCACCAAACATGTCTGCTGTTACTGTGGCCAAACAAATCTATCTTTAATTCGTCTGTCCAGAGCAGATTATTCCAAAAGGCCTGGTCTTTGCTTATATGATCATTGGCAAATGTAGTCTGACAAAGGATTTTTCCTGACACACCTCCCATGCAGGTCAAATTTGTGCAATCTATTTCTGATTGTAGAAGCATGCACTTTGACACCAACAGCTGCAAGACTTACTAGCAGATCCTGTGATAAAATTGTGGGGTTCTTGGAGACTTCTTTTTGCATCAGATGGTCTGCTCTTGGGCTGAATTTGCTGGGATGGTGAGTCCTGGACAAATTGTCAATCGTTTGAAATTTGTACCATTTGTACATTATTTTCCTTACAGTGAAATGATGTATTTCAAAAAATTTGTAGATCTTTTTAAATTCCTTGCCAGACTCACAGGCATCCACAACCTTTTTTCTGAAGACCTCAATAACAAAGGGAACACCAGACACTAGATACGAGAGGGGTATAAATAAGACCGGTTCCACCTGCACTCCCTATGCAGGTTCTAATCACTGGCACCCAATCCTGAACACCTGATTCTAATTTTATGGATGTGAAGGTGTGATAAGTGTAGGGGTATACTTACTTTTTACATGGGTCTGATCTGTTTCTTTGTTTATTTAAATTGTGAAAATTACTACAAAATGTCAGTTTTATGAGTCATTTGATAGAGTGTAACACCTTTATTAATAGGCACTGTTTCAAAGAGGATCAAATGTTTGGTTGTCCAAATATGTCCAAAAAAAACCCCAACAATTTCCATGGGGTGTACTTATTTTTTTCACATGCCTGTATATTCATTCAAGATTCTTACTCAAATAATAGAAAAAAAAAACTTTTATCTTTGCTCTAACATACGTCTCATAAGAATTTCTGTTTTAAATAATCATATTTCCTCTCAAAAATGTATCTAAATTATTGACACCACTAAGGATTATTTAAAATTTAATTCAAACAAAAATTTTTTTATTATTTTTAAAATTGCTCTCAGGTTCTCTCAGAAACTTTATTTCTGCCGCTGACCATTTCCTGGGGCATAAATGTGAAATTGCATATTTGTAAAAAAAAATCCCTTTGCCATCCATTATCATAGGGACAGCTAACAGTATAAAGACAAATGGTTGTTGGAAGCTGGGTAATGGATATTGGGGGAAAAACCATTAGTAGTTATGAAAGCATCATAAATTCTGCCTAGTATCAGTATATTTCAGTCTAAACCTGGTTGCCTCTGCCAGGATGTTAGGTGATATGTTGAGCTTTCATCAAGATCCCAAACAAATAAATCAACAAATAAATGGTTAGCACGTTCGCCTCACACCGCCAGGGTCGGGGTTTGATTCCTGTGGCTCTGTGTGTGTGGAGTTTGCATGTTCTCCCCGTGCTGCGGGGGTTTCCTCCGGGTACTCTGGTTTCCTCCCCCAGTCCAAAGACTTGCGTGGTAGGCTGATTGGTGTGTCTAAAGTGTCCGTAGTGTAGGAATGTGTGTGTGAATGTGTATGTGATTGTGCCCTGCGATGGACTGGCACCCTGTCCAGGGTGTACCCCGCCTTGTGCCCGATGCTCCCTGGGATAGGCTCCAGGTTTCCCCGCAACCCTGAAAAGGAGTAAGCGGTTGAAGATGGATGGATGGATAATAATAATAATAATAATAATAATAATATGTGTGTGTACTCCTACAGTATACTTAAGCTCAAAATATCACTCAAATACAGCTATTCTTTTCACATATCTTCACTAACAGCACTGAAAATATCTAAATATTTAAATATATATGAAATACTTGTAGAAATATATTATCATTAAAGATCTGTCTTGTTCAGCGTGTTCAGTAGTATTTGACTTTTGTGTGCGTTGTAGAAAAAATATCGAGATTTTAGGCTGCAAGGCGTTCTGGACTCAACGCTGAACAGCAAGATGTACGATACAGTACGGAACCGGCTCACCCTGGAAGAAGCCACTGCCTCGGTCCGAGAGGGAGGCATGCAGGGCATTACCATGAAGGACAGCGATGAAGAGGATGAGGAGGATGATTAGAGATCCAAGCCACATGGTGTGCTCTAAACCTGAGCCTCTCTGACCCCTACACCACTCTCCCCTTTCCCCATAGCCTGGTAACAGAAGATGCATGTACCCACTCTGATTACTCCAGTTAGCCACCCTAGGACCTCCCATCATCTGCTCGATATGCCCACAAACAGAGCTAAAGTCAAGAAAAAGCTAGTAATTATAACGAGTAAAAAGAAATGTTAAAGAGTTATAAAGAACATGACTGACAATTTTAGCTGTGTTATGATATATAATAAAGAATGGGATAAAAAAACAGATTTTTTTGGACTAATTTATTTGGGGATTTATTTCTGTGTTCCTAAGCAATATGGAGTACCATTTGTTTGACAATGTCGAGTGAGATTATTAGGTGTGTCCCTGTCCAATGCGATAACATATATGGCGCTTCTTTGACGTACTCTTACATACATTAATGGTACATTGTCGTAAAAGATGAGTGTATGGATCCTTTTCTTTGTCTTGTCTGTTTATAAAGTGGATGCCAACTGCTTTAAAACTGAAAATGAACCTCTGTACTTAAGTTAAAAGTTGTTAACTGTAAATGTCCTCTGTGTCTGCACATTCTCATTAATAAAAAAAAAAGAAATGTAACAATTTTTTTTTTTTTTTTTACTTGTGCTGAGGCTCTGTGGCTCTTCCAAGAATCTTATGTCGCATTTCACCAACAAGACATTGTCTCACCTTCATCTTAAAACTAATATGAATTGGTGTTCTAGAAAGGCAATATTCTCTTAGCTCCATTTTGATATCTCATTGGAGACGTCTTTTATTTAGATGTCAGGAATGACTACCAAATAATATATTTTTGTTCAGTTTAACTTTTACAAAGTAAAGCGATTCTTGCCTTTTTGGTTTTTATGTTCTATTCCAAGCAATCTTTTGGGTTATTACTTACATAGCCAGAGATATGTGCCATTCTGGGGGGTCTCACTATTGTTTTGTATATACACAGCTGTACATTGCACTCTGAGCCATCACTGCATGCCTGTGGGTTCCACCTTCTCCAAAAGCTCTATGTTTTTCTTTTTTGTGTCAGTTAGCTGGTGGATTCATTCTTGCGTTTGCCTTATCAAAGCCAACAGTTGTTATATGCAAGAGCTGTGGCCTCTCAATAAATATAACTGTACAAATATGCTCAGTGCCTCTGTTTGCGTGATTTAAAACAGTTTTACATTTTATTGTCAATCCATTCAGTCTGACGATAACATACATGAGCTCTAACACAAAAGGCAAATAGGTTATGTTTTTAATTAAAAGCACATTTAAGCACTTGCAGGCACCAACAAGACATTCTATGGATTTGGTTTATGCTCCAAAAGTATTGGAATGCCAAGGCCAATTCTGTTGTTTTTCTATACACTGAAGACATTTGGGTTTAAGATCAAAATAAGAATATAAGACGATAGATCAGAATTTCAGCTTTCGTTTCCTGATAATTACATCTAGATGTGTTAAACAACTTAGAACATGGCACCTTTTGTTTGAACCCACCAATTTTCAAGTGACCAAAAATATCGGAACATGACTGACAAGTGTTTCCAGCAGTCAGTGACATCACCTACAACCTCCACATGGCAGGGATGAAGGTATCACAAAGAATCAAAAGGCCAGATTGGAATTTACACAGAAATACAGAAGTTCACAAAAGTTCATAAACCAAGATTAACCTCTACCAAAGTGTGGAGAACGAAATGATCTATTCATGATCCAAAATATAGAAGCTCATCAGTCAAGCATGGTGGAGGGAGTGTCATGGCTTGGGCTTGCATGGAAACTGGCTGAAACTGGCTCACTAATCTCTACTGATAACGTAAGTCATGATGGTAGCAGCCGAATGAATTCAGAAGTTTACAGAAACATTCTATCTGCCAATTTACAGAGAAATTCATCCAACTGGGAGGCGTGTGTGTGTGTATACAGTGCCCACTACTAATATTGGTACCCTTGGTAAATATGAGCAATGAAGGCTGTGAAAAATTGTCTTTATTGTTTAACCTTTAGATTTTTTGTTCATAAAATTCACAAAAAAAATACTCTGCTTTCACGGATATCAAACAGTTACAAACAAAACACAGGTTTATGGGAAAAAAATTTATATAGGTGTGCCACAGTTATTGGCACCCTTTGCCAAGTTAACAGCTCTGAGTCTTCTCCTATAATGCCTGATTAGGTTGGGGAATACATGACAAGGGATCTGAGACCATCTCTCTCTCCAGATCCTTAAAATTTCAAGGTCTACACTGGTGGACTCTCCTCTTCAGTTCACCCCACATGTTTTCTAAGTCAGGGGACTGGGATGGCCATGGCAGGACATTGATTTTGTGGTCAGTAAACCATTTTTGTGTTGATTTTGATGTATGTATTGGATCATTGTCCTGCTGGAAGATCCAAACATGGCCAATTTTAAGCTTTCTGGCAGAGGCAATCAGGTTTTCCTTTAATATCTGTTGATATTTGATAGAGTCCATGATGCCATGTATCCTAACAAAATGTCCAGGTCCTCTGGCAGAAAAACAGCCCCAAAACATTAAAGAGCCACCACCATATTTAACCGTGGGCATGAGGTACGTTTCCATATGGCTACCTCTTTGTGTGCACCAAAACCACCTCTGGCGTTTATTGCCAAAAAGCTCTATTTAGTTTTCATCTGACCATAGAACCCGATCCCATTTGAAGTTCCAGTAGTGTCTGGCAAACTGAAGGTGCTTGAGTTTGTTTTTGGATGAGAGTACAGGCTTTTATCTTGAAACCCTTCCAAACAACTTGTGGTGATGTAGGTTACTTCGGATTGTAGTTTTGGAGACTTTCTGATCCCAAGATGCAACCAACTTCTGCAATTCTCCAGCTGTGATCCTTGGAGATTGTTTGGCCACTCGAACCATCCTCTTCACAGTGTGTTGAGACGATATAGACACACGTCCGATTCCAGGTTGACTCATAATATTTCCAGTTGATTGGAACTTCTCATTTATTGCCCTGGTGTTGGAAATGGGCATTTTCAATGCATTTTCAATGCTTCAATTTTCTTATAGCCACTTCCCAATTTGTGAAGCTGAACAACCTTTTGCTGCACATCACAGCTATATTCCTTGGTCTTACCCATTTTTATGAATGACTAAGGGAAATTGGCCTATGTGTTACCTCCTATTTATACCCCTGTGAAACAGGAAGTCATGGTTGAACAATTTCCTGTTCCTAGTCACCCAGGTGCATTAAAAATGTAAAATATCAATGGGAATATACTTCAAATATATTTTTCTCATATGAATTCATAGGGGTGCCGATAATTGTTGCACACCTATATTTAACAAAGATTTATTTATTTTTTTATAAACCTGTGTTGTGTTTGCAATTGTATGACATCCATGAGAGCAGAGTATTTTTGTGAATGATTTAAACAAAGGGTCAAAAGCTTAAAAAATAAAGACAATTTTTCACAGCCTTCTTTGCTCATATTTACCAAGGGTGCTCATATTAGTGGAGGGCTCTGTAGTAAGATAACCGCTGTGTGTACATACTAAAATTAGCTGTGTTTGATAGTAAGCGAGCTAAAATCCCTAATTTTATATGGTTGTTGTTTCGTTTCCAAATTCAGTTATCTATTCCTAATTTTGTGTTCATTTTTAGTACTCTACATGATTTCATTGCTCTAGGGAACAACAGATGAAATATGTTGGACATTGAATCAGTTGCTTGCCAATTGTATGGTTGTTCTTGAGTTTTTCCAATTGCCAGTTATACATTCTCATTAATAATGTATTCAGAGGAAAATTTGGTGTCTGTTTTCATTTATATCTACGTATATAGTTTGTACGCATATACTTTTTGACGTATAAAAGTATGCTGCCATAGTAGTGTAGTATTGCTCACATTTAAATGTTGTTACCGTATTACCTTACTCGCTCTTGTAGTGATTTGTACCGCGCATTCCGTCTCTAATGGACATTTTTAAGGTATGTTTGGACTTTTATTTTGATATATAATACAGGCGTGCTTACAGTGGCTTCCTTCCCAACGTGGAGCGCTTCCCTTTGACGTTTTGGTTGAGTTTGTGGGCTGATTTATCAGCTGTTTTAATCAGAGGAGTTTAATGGCCTGTGTAGCTGCAGGGTCGATAATGGTGTCAGACTGGCATCGAAGCCCTGAAAGCCGGGAATTTTTCAGCAAGATACTGCACAACAAAAAGCGGAGAAAATTCGGTACGTTACTGTCGTGGTATCTCCATGGATACCATGAAGACGACTCGATTATTGGGCTGTACGTTTGTCACGTGATTATCCAGACTGCATTTTAGTTTGAATGCATCTCTGTATGGAACATTTGACTAAAGAGAACTGGGAAGAGTATCATATTTTGTTTTTTTTATTTTTATCTATCTGTCTATCTACACGATATGTTTGTGGACACCTGACCATCACACCAATATGTGCTTTTTGAATATCTTGTTCCAGATGTAGTCCCCTCTTTGTTGTTATAATAACCTTCATTCATCTGGGAAGGCTTTCCACTAGAGTCGTTCAAAAAGTTTAATCCAGATCAGAATGATCCGGATTTGAAAATCTCATGTTTTGCTATCCAGGAGCAAGTAATCCATCTTTTGTGTATCTCTTGTGTCGGTTCTTCAAAGAACCATTGAATTGGATCCCTGATCCAGATACAAACTTTTCAAGATGACCAAATCTGGATGTCTAGTGCTCTAAATCAGACTACATATCACAGTGTAGGGTACTAGCTATGTAAAGAACAACAGGTGGATTAACCAGAATGGGATCACTTTAAGTGTTTTTATTTGAAGAGACCGAAAACAGCACAATAATACAATACACAATACAAACATCCCCTTCCTTTTTCAGTTTCTTTTAAACAGTCAGACCCTGTATCTGACCCACAACAAAGAAATACAAACAAACATTATTCACAAGTTTTGGGAACATTTTGAACATGTTTTAAATCATAAAAAAGTCTAAATGTCCAACAGTTAACAAAATAAGAACGTTCTTCGTGTGTGGAGAGAAATAAGGGATGGAATTGTTAGAAACTACTTTTGACTGGTTCATCTCTGATGATTGTGTCATTGTAATTAACATACTGTGACAAGTGACAGTTAAAATGAAATAATATTATTTTTGTTTGATGTTGACAGCTGTTTGGGGAATTATTTATGAGGACAAAATCTTTATTTTTTACTGTACTGCACTGAAAGGCTTAATTGGTAGCCTAATGTATACTTTATGACTGTAACATTAAATAAATCAAGTGCAAAATATAAACAAATGTATATATTACATGATCCAAACATTGTATTATTTGACCAGTTTTAAAGTTGTATTACGTTTCGTTCCTGAAATCCTCCCTGGATCCACCCTTCTGCTGGGATCAGGATAATCCAGATTTTTTGTATAACGGGTATCCCAATCCTACTGAAAAGTTTTGAACAAAACATACTGAAGGTTTGATCCAAATCAAAAGCAAGATTGGATTACATGATCTAATCTGATTTCAGAATCCCCCCCCCCCCCTTCCCCCTTGGAACCCATTTTCAAGATTAGATCCCATCTGGATCTAAAATTTGTGAATACTGTATATTTTTGTTTGTTTGTTTGTAGGAAGGGGATGTGTCATGAAGTGAGGCCATGGAAGCTAATGCAGAACTTTGTTACATTTACATTTATTCACTTAGCAGACGCTTTTATCCAAAGCGACTTACAAATGAGAAAGATACAAGCAAATTCATTAACTGGCTCAAGAAAACAAACACGATGGAAGACACACTAGGAACGGGCATCATCAGAAACATAGGAACTGCAAAAAATAAACCATAGGAAAAAGTGTTAAATAATCAAAATACAGTGCATAAAAACCAATACCAACCATGACCTGACAAAAAATTAATGTGCCAGCAACTGAGGAGGGAAAAACAGGCAACTTAAATACAGTACCCAATCAAGAAAATGAAAACACATGAGAATGGTTAAGACACGAACAAGGAGACGCAGAAGATGCTGTTCTGCAAAGGCAGTCAGGGGGCCCTCTAGTGGCCAAAGATGGAATTGTCCATGGGGGCCATGACAGGATGTTTGTATTGTTTGTGCTGTTTTCTATCCCTTCAAATAAAAACACTTAAAGTGACCCCATGCTGGCTAATCTACCTGTTGTTCTTTACATAGCTAGTAGCCTACACTGTGATGTGTAGTCCGATTTAGAGCTCTAGTAATCCGGATTTGCTCATCTTGAAAGGTTTGTATCTGGATCAGGATGATTCAGTCCAGTGGTGCTTTGAAAAACCAAACACAAAATTAAGATGGATTGCTTGATCCTGGATAGCAAAACATGGGATCATTCTGACCCAGATGAACCTTTTTGAACAACTGGGCACTGGATATTAATTAAGCAATGTTATTAACTCAGTTTCTTTGTATGTAATGACTTATAGCTACAGATGTGTGAAGTTTATTAGAAATGTTTATGTATTCATTCATCTTCCATAACCATAGGAGGAAAGCCATTTAAACATGAGAAGAACATGCACAAAAACTTCAGCAACCCAGCTCAGGATTGAACTGGGAACCCTGGAGTTGTGTGACTGCAACGTTATACGATGCACCAGCATGCTACCCACTCACAATCTCACAAAAACTAATAGATCACTAGAGAGTGTTTACTAACATCCGTATTTCATTTTAGGCCTCTTGGAAGCTCCAGTGATGCCTCCACAATTGAAAGCAGACATAGTTCGCTATAAAGTGTTCCTGTCAGGAAAAAGTGGAGTGGGGAAAACAGCTCTAGCTGCTCGTCTTGCTGGTCTAGACATGCCCAATATACACTATGAAACCACAGGTACATGTCTTGAGTTTCAAAGTTTATAAGTTTAAGCCTCACACTGTGAATACATTTGAAATATGACAGAGCACTAGTTGAAAACTTTATCCATAGAAATAATTCAATAAATTATGGGATACCATTATAGAAAGACTCAGTTTGTGGTTGCAACACTCTTGAATTCTTATGTTATTATACACCGTTAATTCTGAAAATAATTCGTACTTGTGGTTACTTGACCAGTGTAATGAATTGCAAAACCCATAAATTATAACCTCTTTAGGCATGGAGACATGTGGGGTGTTTTGGCCCGTGAAGCTGAGGGAGAGCGGCCGCATGCTTTTCTTCCACTTCCAGCTCTGGGACTGTGGCGAGAGTGCCATGCGCAGATTTGACCACATGCTGCCGGTGACTATATCTTTTAGTACAACCAAATTCCATAAAAAAGTTGGGATGCTGGGTAAAATGTAAATAAAAACATAATGCAATGATTTGCAAATCTCATAAAACACATATGTTATTCACAATAGAACATAGAAACCATAGCAAATGTGTAAACTGAGGAAACTGTACCATTTTATGGAAAAAATAAGGTAGTTTTAAATTTGATGGCCGCAACACGTCTCAAGAAAGTTGGGACGGGGGCAGCAAAAGGCTGGGAAAGTAAGTGTTACTAAAAAGAAACAGCTGGAGGAACATTTTGCGATTTGCACCTCTGGAAAGGCACCATCAATGCTGAAAGGTTATTTCGGTTTTAGAGCAACATATGCTTCCATCCAGATTCCATCCTATCTTTACTTCTGAGAGACTCTGCCTCTCTAAGATAATGTTCCTCCAACTGTTTTTTCTTAGTAACACACACTTCCAGCCTTTCGTTGCCCCCGTCCCAACTTTTTTGAGATGTGTTGTGGCCATCAAATTCAAAATGACCTTTTTCCTTAAAATTGTGCATTTGCTCAATTTGAACATTTGATATGTTTTCTGTGTTCTATTGTGAATAACAACACATGGGATTATGACATTTCCAAATCATTGCGTCCCAACCTTTTTTGGAATTAGGGTTGTACATGATATACTGCATATACTGTATATACTGTGTTTACTCTGAGACCTAACTTTTAGTCACTGATTTTTGAACAGTCGTGTAAGGAACATGTGGACGCTATTCTCTTCCTGTTCTCCTTCACCGACCGAGGATCTTTTGAGGATCTTTCCAATCAAATGTCTCGGATCACAGAGCCATCAGACCGACTCGTCAGATTGGTGGTTGGGACCAAGTATCCTTTAACCAAAGCTGATATGAACACTTAATTGTCAGATTAGGGTTTTTGTTAGCTGAGCACAGTATCTCAGTATCGCTGTATTGTTAAGAAATGTTTATTACAATTTCATTTTAAACCATGCTCAGATGTGTTAAGTATGTTGACAACAATGCTGTGATAGTTAGGGTTATTATTTTATTCCTATAGGACGTGCTGAGAAATTGAGCATTCAGTAAAATCCATTTGTGTTATCTTCATGAAAAGCTTATACGTCTGTATTTAACAGTGCTCATGACTGTGTAGTGCTCATTTCTAACTCTGCATGTTCTGATGTACATTGGGTCACACATATAGACCTTAACTGTATAGATTTGACTTGTTTATGCACACAGATGTAACCGAGAGTGACATCACACGCTTTGAGGAGGTGTGGGGTGTGCCTGTGTTTCGGGTTGGAGGCGATGTGAGCGGAGGCTTTGGTGAAATCTCACCCCTTTTAAATGCCTTGGCAGAAAACCTCTGGTACCAGGACTGTATGCATGCCTCCACTTCAGTACCATCCTACCCAGGACACATTGGCCCAGAAATTATCGTATAAGCTCACATTTTTAACAGCACACTGATTGCCGTCATGTTAGACACTGAATCCATTATAGACTTTCTAGGAATTCAACTCACAGATGAAAATTATCTCGAAAAAAAAGACCGTTACTATATTATTACATACCTCATTCATATATGCTTTGCACTAGTACAAAATTCAACAAAAACATTGTCAGTTTAAGAATCACATATTCATTGACATGGGCACGGTGGCTTAGTGGTTAGCACGTTTTGCTCACACCTCCTGGGTTTGGGGTTCGAATCCCTCCGGATACTCCGGTTTCCTCCCCCAGTCCAAAGGCGTGCGTTGTAGGCCGATTGGCATTTCCAAATTGTCCGTGGTGTGAGACACCCTGTCCAAGTTGTCCACTGTCTTGTTCTTCGAGTTCTCTGGGATAGGCTCCAGGCTCCCCCACGACATATCGGTCACAGTGGAGCCTATCCTGGAAACCCTGGGCATGAGATGGGAATATATCCTCACTGTGACATCAGTCTATCGCAGGGGACCGTGCACATACACATTCACACATGGGGTATGTTTTGGGAGGTGAGAGGAAAGTGGAGCACCTGGAGGAAACCCACATGGACACAGGGAGAAAATATGAAGCTTCACAAGCAATAAGGAATAAATTAAGAAGCCTGGAGTGTGAACCTGCAGCACTACCTGCTGCACCACTGTGCCCTCCTTAAGTAATATCATCATAATATAAAAGTGCATAGACCATTCTAAGGGGGAAGTGGGAAGTCAGAATGACATCATTTTCGACCTCCATGTGTTCAAGCTGCAAAGTGGGAAACAGCAACAATCTAGCCAGCTACATTAGTGATATGAGTGATGTATTACCTCCTCAAAACAGCGAACTGTATATGTTACATATACTGTAAGTGTTCGAGTTAACAAACTAATGTGTCTGCCTGTTGATTGTTCTAAAGCAAATACTAGTATGTACAGTATGACTCATTTAATAGTAAAGAACTGCTGGTTTGTTTACTATTGATACTGTGAGCAGCCATGTTGATTTGACGTCATGTGCTGAACTCTGGGTCTATGGGACCTTTCCGACTAGGAATTCCATGTTTTCTTTGTTTTTTCCTAGTCAGAGATCATAATTGTTTTAGTTGAATGCAGCATAAGCTTAAGTGATGCAGTTCAAATTGTGTTCAATAATATAACTTGACAGTGCAATGTACAACAATATTATGAATTTTTAATTTTTTTTTAAAAAGCTACCTCAACTACTTCTGACATCTGACCATGAACACAAGTAGTGATGAATGGGTCTAATTTTTTTTTTGTTCCTTTTCCAAATCAACTACATAATAAAGTTGTCTATGTTGAACAACAGATATTTACTTATCGTTTGAAATATCTGAAGAATGTGTATGAACATTAAACATATTTATAGCCTACATATTATGTAAGTGTAACAATATTATAAATAAAAATACATTAAATTTGTCATTCTTAATTAGCACAGCCAAATGCCAAAATAATGATGCATAATTATTTTAATTAATTAAGCATATTAATCTAGATTATCTAAATCAGCTGAAGAAAAAAGAACAAAACAAAAACTAATTCAGTTTGAGAATACATTTGCATAAAGTTTTGACCACTCACATAAAGAGAACACTTAATTGTAGTATGAGAGATAAAAATAATAAATCTGCAGATGCTGTAGAGACCAATGCTACAAGTATCTGTATACTTGTACACATATCTGTATTTGAACTGTTTGTCTAAACTTTATCCTTCTGTTTCCATGCCCTAACCGTCAACGCACCGTTGATCCCCAAGGACGAGGTCACTGACATGGGGTCTACATCTGCTGGAAACTGGCATTTGTGTGAAAATGTGTCCAAGATTGTCCCGTCTGATTCCAGCTAGTCCCCAATGACAAGTGATTTAGAACAAAACAGAACACAAGTATATGAGTACACAACATTTTTGTAGATCACAAACAAGGTGTTTTTCTCAGTCTCTCAAACACTGACCTTAAACACACCACACAGTTCCATCAGAGGTTCATACACAACTAAAGTATAGATATATTTACTTACCTTCTCAGCAGAAATGTGGATGAGGTTATTTGAGGAGGTAACGATCACTTGCTCTGGTAAGAATGCACTCAGATCTGCGGTGAATGTGTACATGTCTCCTACAGCACACACTTCCCCCTTTAAAACAAAGATATGAGCATACATTGGCTATCCATCCATCCATTTTCTCTATCGTTTATCCTACACAGGGTTGTGGAGGAGCTTGCAGCCTGTCCCAGGGATCTCGGGGCACAAGGTGGGGGACACCCTTGATGGGGTGCCAACCCATCACAGGGCACAATTACACACACACACACAGACACATTCACACATTTACAATTTAGAAATGCCAAACAGGCTACAGTGCATGTCTTTGGACTGAGGGAGGAAACCCCCGAAGCATGGGTAGAACATGCAAACTCTGTGCACCATACATTGGCTATTCAAATGCAAATTAATATTGTGATTGAGAATAGACTAACATGTTTATAACAGGAGGTGCTGTTAAAGGAAAATGTGTGATGTCGTTACCATCCCAACGTTGATTCTTTTTCAATAGCAGCATCTCCTCAACTGTATTTATTCCTCTCATACCAAGAAAATTTGCCAACTGTTTAATATTTTTAATGTAATTAACTGTAATTACTTATGAAAGACACATCATAAGTATGTCATGTCATTTATACTTATATTAATGTTGTGGAACATCCATGGGACAACTTAGTTCCTGTTATTACTTATTATCATGGGAAAAAGAAAGTATACCCTCCTTCAATTCTATGTTTTTATTGATCTGGGGCCAAATTACAATTGTGTGGCCCTCACTAACTTCTATAAAGAAACAAATAACCTCAGGTAATAACAAAAAAAAAAAAACACACACACACAACAGATTTCAATATGTAGTCATTTTTTCCCAAAAAGTAAACCAGGTGTCCACCATACAATCCCTGTGAATTAGCTGTTACTACAGAAACGATAATGTATTAGAATGAGCCCATAAATATAAACCTGTGATTTTAATTATAGACAGTACTACTGTCAGAGCTTCTGCTATAAATAATTAATCACCAATCAGACCAATCAGAATAGAGAATTCAGCAGCACTTTGGTATAAAACACATTAATAACTTTATGAGACTCAAAGCTGGATTCACTATTGACCCTCTATGTGCTGCTGAGGTTTCTAGTAGCCTGAGAAGATTTAGAAATTTTGGATGAACTGCAAAATCAGTGTTACAAGTCCATCATCGTAAATTATTACCCTAAGATGTACGTTGTTTAGTCTTTACTGTTAAGATCAGCAAAACTGCTATATGTTCTCTAGATGCTGCGATACATAATCATGCATAGTGTGAAATATCTCCTGAACTCACCTTTGATTCTTTGCTTGACATGATGATGTTAATGGATAGAAAGTACAGGCTTTGCCTTAACATGTATACAAAAAAATAGACAAAAAAAATCTGAAAAGCTGTCCAATTGCATCACATTCTAGACTATAGAAGTGTTTCACTCACAGAGTGAGTTATATTATGGGCTGTGGCTTGTGATTTGGTTGTGGGTTTATATGGCTGAGGTTCATATGATGTCCATGCGTAGTATTTATCATGTAGGAGAGAAAAGGAACTTAAGTCACTAATAATATCCAACTGTTCCATCAATATCTATGCCTTTTGTTTATGCAGTCGGTTTAGGAGTGATATATTGTGCACTATTCTCAACGAGGGCATTATTGAAATTACTGAATTGAAGCTATTTTTGAATTTGTTCAGGATAGCAATACAGCAGAAACACAATTGTGCAATAGCTAGAGAACCGATGTGACAAATACTGTTTTCACAGGCGTTATTTATCACATCGGCTCTAATTAAGCATCACTTTGGGCTTGTTTTGTAAAAGGAATGGAATGGTCAGTACTACAGAGAGTCATTTCTCAAGTGGATTCTGAAGGTATGTCTTATTGTAGCAACCATTTTGCATGTTGTCACTATGGTTGTTTACAAAATGGCATACTAGGCATGCTACTAATACTAAACCACATAAAAGTATATAGTATTCAGTACATCAAAGACGCCCTGATGATGTTCTACTCAGGTCGAATTTCCTACTTTGTGCTGGACTGCAGCCTACAAACCAATGTCTTTTTCTTCATTTTCAAAATAAAAGCCAGGAAACTGTAGTAAGAAGGCAACAGTGGCGACATCAAAATGTCACAAAATTATTTCAGCTATTTATTTATTTTTGCTAACTTACTACTGTTAATGACAACTAAATGGCTTACTACTTTTTTCAGTTGTCGTGTTTATCAGTTGTTGATTCTTAACTGGCTGTGAGGCTTGTAGCAAGAAAAAGTATGTAAACCTTTTGGAATTTCATGGTTTTCTGCATAAATTTGTCATAAAATGTGATCTGATCTTCATCTAAGTCAAGGGTATTGACAAATATGATGTGCCTAAAATAAAAACACAAAATAACTTCTGATCCCTCAAATCAACTTCGAGAACTAACGGTTCACTTGCTGCCTAATATATCCCACCCTTTGCCAGGTGCCAGTGTAACAACTTAATCAGTATAATTCACCTGTTATGCCTGATCAGTGTACTCCATCATCTTATTCTTTATATACAGTATAATAAATTAATATCTTATGTAGTTTCATACATAGTAAATTATGGAGTGTGCGCATTGTTACAGCCCAGTCTAGGTTAGGCGGCACAGAGTAACCAGCTCGGGATTCAATGGAATTTGACCTATAAAAATGAGGAAGCCAGGAATAACAACACAACAAGGTTGTTAAAATAAAAATTGTGGTATATTGTAAAACACAGAATTACATACATACAACTCTACAAAGAATCGAACCAGGCATAACTTCAGGGTGGGCCAAAGCCAAAATAATAAACAAAGGGTTTCTATTGTTAGGTAGCTAGCTTACCTAAAAAGCAAATAACAAAGAAAAGACAAATACTTCCATAACTCCCTAAGCCAAAAACAGAGCCAAAAGGACCCTCTCCCAAAAGAAATGGCAGCCACACCCCTACCGCCAGTGAACCAAGCGAACGTGTATACACTGGTGAAGAGGATACACAACCAGATACAGGAACAACCAACATCACAATCAACCACCAGAACAGCAGTCAGAATATAGAGTTGTGAATATAGAATATAGAGTTTAGAACATAGAATATAGAATTGTGAATATAGAATACATCTTCTTCCTCTTCAAATATGGCCGCCGCTCAGTGATGTCATTCTGGGAGGCGGGAGCAAGGCAGGCTAGGACAGGCTGGAAACTCTGGGCGGGAGTCCGGTTTTGCACACAAAAAAACTTCCCATCCCAAACCTAGCGGGTTGTAACAACATATATTATTAAACTATATCATTATATTTCTATTGGCAATCAGAAACCATTATTTTACTATCTGTATTAACATCTTGTACCTAAGATGTTCTAAAAAAAAAAAAAAAAAAAAAACAAAGACTAATGCGTTTTTGACAACCTTACAATCTTATTTCTCCACTTATTATTCAGCAGGAAAAATAAAGCAGTCTCACGCAATTCTGATGTCACTAAGCGTACTACTAGGAGAAATAGTATGTATGTATTCATACATCCTACGCCCTGGAACGCACTCTGTGTAGTACAGTAGTACACGACTTCCCACCTACCGCACGCACAGGTCACTTCCGGTACTGAGTTCACAGGCTTGTACGGCGGGCTTTTCCTTCGATTATGAAAAATACATGTTAAGGCGCGTTATTATTTTTTCTTACAAAACGTAACCGTGTAATAATCGTAAATAAATCCCGAAACAGGCCGTGCTCTGTTCGCGGTGAGAGGAAAGCCTGCGCCTGGCCAGGCATAAAGCAAGCGCGGCATCATGAAGCTAACAGACAATGTGCTGCGGAGTTTCAGGGTCGCGAAGGTTTTCCGAGAGAATTCGGACAAAATCAACTGCTTTGACTTCAGTTCAAATGGCGAGACGGTGATTTCGAGCAGCGACGACGATTCTATTGTCTTATATGACTGCCAGGAGGGGAAGTAAGTCACCAGTGTTTTGTTATTAATTATAACCAGCTTTGAGGCCTGACAGTGTGAAAAGCCTCGGCATCGGGTAGTCCGAACTAATCGCCCCCGCTAGCTCATAGCTAACCGGTAGGCCAGGTGTAGGGGGGAGAGCAATAACAGTATGCTAGGTTAAATTTGATCCGATATCTGCAAATAAAAATAAAAAATTAGAAAGTCGTCGTTTTTTTTATATCGTGTTTTTTTGTTTTTTATAGCATTACCAGCTAAAATACTAATGACCTGAGCTAATCGTTAGCAATTAGCTGCTAGCTCATATGGGCGCCTTGTCTGGAATACCGGTCCTGTTTTACTGTAAAATCTGCGGGTCATATTGACTTCATTTCCGATGTTGAATGTGCGCTAGTTTTATTTACTTTTTTTTTTTTGCCTTGCAGTTATTTCTCTGTTAATTTAAATGCCACCTTTTTAAAAATGGGGTCATTTTTACAATTATAGATCTGTAATGTATAATGGCTCCTACGCCCATTAATATATTATACAGTATAAGATGATGGAGTACACCAATGAGCCATAACATTAAAACAACTGACAGGTAAAGTGAATAACATTGATTATCTCCTTACATTACAGTATATTAGGCAGCAAGTGAACAGCCAGTTCTCAAAGTTGATGTGTTTGAAGCAGGAAAAATGGGCAAGTGTAAAGATCTGAGCGACTTTGACAAGGGCTAAATTGTGGCGGCTAGACGACTGGGTCAGAGCATCTCTAAAACGGTAGGCTCATTGATGTGCATGGGGAGCGGAGGCTAGCCCGTCTGGTCCAGTCCCACAGAAGAGCTACTGTAGCACGGATTGCTGAAAAAGTTAATGCTGGTGACGATAGAAAGGTGTCAGAACACACAGTGCATCGTAAGTTGCTGCTTATGGGGCTGCGTAGCTGCAGACCGGTCAGAGTACCCATGCTGACTCCTGTCCACCGCTGAATGTCCCTACAGTGCACATGTGAGCATCAGAACTGGACCATGGAGCAGTGGAAAAAGGTGGGCTCATCTTGGTTTCTTTTAGATCATGTGGCCAGCCGGGTGTATGTGCCTCACCTGGGGAAGAGGTGGCACCAGGAAGCACTATGGGAGGAAGGCGAGACAAGAAGGAAAGAAGGTGGAGGAAGTGTAATGCTTTGGGCAGTATTCTGCTGGGAATCTTTGGGTCCTGGCATTCATTTATGTGGATGTTACTTTGACCCCATCACGTACCTAAAAATTATAGCAGACCAAGGACACCCCTTCATGGCATCGATATTCCCTAATGGCAGTGGCTTCTTTCAGCAGGGTAATGTGTCCTGCCACACTGCAAAAAATTTTCACGAATGGTTTGAGGAACATGACCGAGTTCAAGGTGTTGACTCGGCCTCCGAATTCCCCAGATCTTAATCCGATTGCGCATCTGTGGGACGTACTGGACAAACAAGTCCGATCCGTGGAGGCCCCACCTCGCAACTTGCAGGAGTTAAAGGATCTGCTGCTAATGTCTGGGTGCCAGATACCACAGCACACCTTCAGAGATCTTGTGGAGTCCATGCCTCGATGAGTCAGAGTTTTGGGGGCACAAGGGAGACCTACACAATATTATGCCGGTGGAGTCAATGTTATAGCTGATCGGTGTATGTTGATACTTATAGCAGAAAATTGGCTTTTCAGTGATACGACGTAGAGATTTTGCCAAGGCAGAACCTCGGCCGCCTTCAGTGTTTCAGTTTTAGATGACGCTGTGGTTGAGTGGACAGAAACTGTGAAATAACCATTACTTATGAGATTTGTCAATCATATTACTGCAGTTTAAGAGTCTACACGTTATACGTGTAGTTTATCTGAAAACATGCCAAATGATTATGACCAAAATCATCGTTCCTACCTGTAATGTCTTCACTTAAATTCAACAGAGATCAATTTACAAAAAGAGAAAAATGAATGATAGAAATACAGTACGTAAGCAAATTTTTAATGTGTAATTACCTACGGTCAAAATAATATCATGTAATAACATTATACATTGCTTTGACGTTTCTTATTTACCAATTTACGGGTGCTTATTAGTGAAGCAAAATCTAGTAGGATGTAAAGATTTTGCACTAATCATAAAATCATGATATTTACAATGTATTTTATCTGTGTAAAGGCCAATATGCAAGTCTATTCAATCAAACCTTTTTTTTTTTTTTTTTTTCTTTCCCCATCTTCTTTCGCTGTCACACAGACCCAAGCGAACTCTCTACAGTAAAAAGTATGGTGTGGACCTCATCAGATACACACACGCCGCCAATACAGTCGTGTACAGCTCCAACAAGATTGATGGTAAACTTATTTCGTTAAAGCCAGATCCATTCCAGTTGACTTTGTAGCGTACTTGATGCTGTGACATGATGATACGACTTGTAATAATGAGCAATGTGACAAAAATGTGATTATATTTAATGTTTCTATGCAGCACAATCTGTGTTGATATTTATTTTTAACTTGCATTAAAATTAGAAGACACAGTGCGTCTATGAACATGTATAGACTCACTGATTTCTTCTATTAAAAATTGAAAAATGTTTAACGTTCAATCAGGTAAGTGTTACTCTGAATAACAGCTGACGTTATTCTGTGTTGTAGGATTACTAACCATGATACTCAAAAGTTAAAATATGACATCTACCACCCCATGAGCATTAATGTCAAACTGCGATTGATAAGTCTCTTCACACTGCTCATTTTTCACTCGGGGATGCCTGGCTGTGCCCACTCTGGCTTGAGGTAGTTGTTTGTACAGTTTGAGGGTCCGTGATTCTGCCCTTTCAAGGAGCTAACTGTACAGACTACTGCCTTGCCCAGGGTGGTGCTCGCTCGTCTCGGACTCTTACCTGGACGTCTGCACCAGCTGAAATGCTTATAGCCGTTATTTCGGTTTGTTTTTAATTAAGTTCCACAGCCAGCAATATTGCTTGGTGTGACCTGATTTGCAAAACGTGCTTGGGTAAAGATTAATGCTGTCAACATGGGTAATGTTTAAAGCAGTATAAAAGTTTGTATATCTTTTATGAGCTTTCACAGGGTTGGCAGCTGTGTCGGGAGTTACACTTTCCAGTTCTGACTCTTCTCACGTTTGCTGTGTTTTTACAGATACTATACGGTACTTGTCTCTTCATGACAATAAGTACATTCGCTACTTTCCTGGCCACAATAAGAGGTAAGGACTCTTCGCATGTTGCTTATTCAGCGTGAACTATCTACATTTGGACCGACATCTTGGGTTTCTGATAGAGATGTCTATTAATATGATTAACTCATATTAACATTAACTACATATGAAATATACTACTTTACAAATATTTTTCTGTGTATTTTATATATATATATATATATATATATATATATATATATATATATATAATATACCTTTTTTCTAGTAATTTCATTTAAATCTGGCACTTTAATTCAGCGCGAGCAACTTGAGCAGCACCGGAGGCAGCGCAAGTACATGAGGGTTTGGGGGAATTGGACCGAAACGCTTCACTGCTGCTACTTCCGGTGTAAAATTTTAACAGTGTAGAGATTAGAGTTTACAAACTGCAGTTTTGTCATCATTCCACACAAGACATCATCTTTACAAAATCAGTGTGTTTTCCCACCTTCTTTTGATTGTCATAATATTATCGGCCCTGATCATCGGATGTTTTTAAACTGACAGCCGATAGCGGGAAAAATTGCCTTTATCGGCCGTTACCAATTATCGCCCGGTGCATCTCTAGTTTCTGAGTGATACTTGTTTTCATCTTTGCTGATTATATGTCCTTTGTCTTAAATTAAACCAGGGTTGTTGCTCTGTCCATGTCACCTGTTGATGACACATTCATTTCTGGCTCCTTGGATAAAACAATCCGGCTATGGGATCTTCGCTCTCCCAATTGTCAGGTAAGCCTTATGCTGGCTGTTTGCTTTTGCTGTCGTCGGATTTTCTGTTTAGGCTTTATGTCAGTCTTGAGCTTGATCTGAATCCTCTCTGTTGTCACAGGGTCTAATGCATCTGCAAGGGAAGCCAGTGTGTTCGTTTGATCCTGAGGGTCTTATATTTGCTGCAGGAGTCAATTCGGAGATGGTCAAACTCTACGATTTGCGCTCGTTTGACAAAGTAAGAGAGCCGAGCATAAAATCCACCTTCTGAAATTTTGACAAGCCATGTTTATAGTGCGTAACTTTTTTTTAGATAACTTATTTGCCAATGGAAAATGTAATTAGACACAAGGGTGGGCATGTTCAGTTATACATTCATCAGTGTGAAGAGTTCTTAAATATCCAGTCTGACATTTATTTAAATACAACCTCGGTGCTGGGGCCATCAGCTCAATGTTCTCATTTTTGGTTGTAGCTTTTAGGGATTTGTGTAACATATTTCTGTTTAGTTCTGCGCAGATCCATTGTGCTCTTACAGATCATTTCATAGGCTCACCGTCTTCTTTTAGGGTCCATTCGCTACATTTAAGCTGCAGTATGAGCGTTCATGTGAGTGGACCGGCCTCAAGTTCAGCAACGATGGCAAACTCATACTGATCTCCAGCAACGGTGGAACACTCAGGCTGCTCGATGCTTTCAAAGGGGCTGTGCTACATTCATTTTCGGTAAGATCGTAGTGGTGATATGTTTATGGATTCACTGAAGGCAGATGCTTCGAATGAGGAAAACAGGAAAAGCAAACAGTGGTTGCTCCACGGTTTGGAGAGGTTTTTAAAATTTATTGCTAATTAGCTAAGTTAAGTAAATGGTTCTGATCTTGGCATAAAAATAATTTAAGTAGCTTAATTGCACTTATTTATGAATCATAGATTCTGTTCATATATACAGTCATAAATACATTTTATAAACTGTAGACTGTGCTTAAGGTGCAGTTTTCAATTCATAACATTTTAAACAAAAAAAAAAAAACGACGTGTGGCTTGATTAATTACTTATTTAATTAATTAAGGTGTCAGCTAGCACTTCTACAAATATGGGACATTATCAAAAATACTTACAGGTAATTTGTGAGTCTGGAATTAATGTGGGAAAGGCAGGGGTGTGTACGTGCACGTGCTGTACTCTTGACTGGATCTCTCTTCCAAAAGTGTTAACTTTTTGTGTCTGTCATTGCATTCTATATAACATTTTACTTTTAATATATTTGTTGTTAGATGCATAAATACTTTTTTTATATTTTTATGAAAAGGTTTGGGTTTCTTTTACCTTTCAGGTTTTTCAGTCCTTTTAAGTATTTTAGTCAGACTGTGTTCTACTGTTCTGCTCTGCAGGGCTACAACAACAGTAAAGGTGTGGTTCTGGAAGCCTCTTTCACCCCAGACTCTCAGTTTGTCATGATTGGTAAGTCCAAAGCAATCTTTTATTGTTCGTAGTATTCAGGAAGACAAGGACATACTAGTGCTTAGTCATTTTGGAGAAATCCATTAAGGCTGTGGTTTAAATGGTTTGTTTTCTAGGTTCGGAGGATGGGAAAATCCATGTCTGGAATGCTGAGAGCGGAATGAAAGTAGCACTGTTGGATGGGAAACACACAGGGCCCGTCACCTGTCTACAGTTCAACCCAAAATTCATGACCTTTGCTAGCGCCTGTTCTAACATGGTGAGATGCTGATCTAGTGTATTAGATCACAACTTAAGGGTTGCCCTCAGTTTATACTTAATGATCACTTCATCGGGGGGGGGACAGGCAGGAATGAGGACCAGTGTTTACCCTAGAAAGATTTCATGAACATCAGATTTAGTGGTTTGCTTAATTTTTGATGTCTTAAGATTTTTTTTGTATTTGTTTATAATAATAATAATAATAATAATAAATGTTAAGTCAACAGTTTAATGACTGTGGAACTACACAGAACTTGTTTGTTCTATAAACAAATGTATAATCCACACCCAGTGAAACACTGAAAGAGAGATTATGTCTTGAGCCAAAAGATGAGTATTGTTTTATGGGTTAATCATAACCAGCATCTGTCAAATACCCATCATTCACTTTAAAATGATTTTATAATTAAATCATATAAAAGACATCATTCATCCTCCTTATTGTAATGTTGCATAGATAGTGAGTATCTTAGACTTAATTCACTATGAAATCTAAAATATTTCAGTCAGATTAAAAACCCGCATTTGTCTCATTTCAATATTTGTATTTTATTATAAGAACCGTACACTTGGTATATATTTTAAGTAGGTGTTAAACAATGTTTGACTTGCTTCTACTTCCTCCACCTCCACAGGCATTCTGGCTACCAACAATCGACGACTGATGAAACTGCACTAAACGAGAATTTGACGGGTTGTTGTGATCCAGCAGATGGCAACGTTTACATTGCCTCTGGATCACTGCAGCTCTTCATTGTGGACTGTAAATAGGCTGACCATGAGGCCATTTTTTATTTTTTCTCTTCCATTTCATTTTATACCTGTATCATTAAATCATATTCTTTTGTAAATTGGTGTTATCTGTGATGTGCATTCATTTATGATCTTGTTTGCCCTCAAAAAAGTTCTTTGGTTAAAGTTCAGCATTTTGATTTATGTCAGAAATGAGTGCCACCTGAATGTCGTTCATGCAGTCTGTAGAACTGTCTGTGGGACATGTGCTCAATAAATATTTATCTAGTTTAATGGTTAAAAAAAAAAAAAAAACAAGATCAGAATGTTGATTTTGGAAACTATGTTCTACACCAAAAACTGCAACAGCTAAAACCTAATTGAATAAATGAGTTCTAAGTATGTATAGTGTCACTTCTCTTTACCAAGTCATGATCAAGAGAAATTACTATTACTAGGTAGGAGTGTGATGGTCAGATGATTTGGATCAAGGCAAAAATTGTAAGTCAAATTTAATTGATTCTAAATTGATTATCAAAAAAGACAGATAACAGACAACTGGTATATGTATAAAATAAATAAATGTTCTCATGTAAATAGGGCAGCAAGGTGATTTGCCCATGACTCTGATACTTAAAATAGTCCTTTGACTTTGAATATGCAGACTTCCTGTTCTCTCAACGGTTAAACTAAACCACTATACCGGTTTTGCTGAAAGTAAGTTGTATTAAATTAAGAGTTATTTTGAAGTATCAGTACACCTGTGTAGAAAAACTTAAACGCAGCAGCTAATGTTTTCCTTATGCTTGTTTATTTTCCATTCATACATGGTCCTTATAGCTAGCTATTAACACACATAGTTATGATTTCTGGAGTTGAGGGAATTTGTTCAAAGTACACATTTTCAATAAATGGTGACCAGATGTTACAATCCCAAGATCCTTTTAATTCGAGATGTTTCACACTGACCCTGTGATCTGACCTCAGATTCCTTTTAAACGGGGAATGTGCGCAAAACCGAGATTTTTCTGTTTAATAAGTATCTTAAATGGAAGCACATTAAATGTTTGTATGATGTATTTTTAATATGCTTACCAATTCTGGTGTTAATTAGCTGGTTGCTGCTGTAATTTTGTTATTCCTGTAAGAAATTAGAGGTTGTGTTTTGCTCTAATAGCACAGGGGGACATTTCCTGTGCAGTTACAAAGGCATTTAATTGTAGAAAAAATGTAATTGGTGATAAACATGAGGGATAACAATCAGGTTTGCTCCTAAAAGCAAAAGAGCGAGTGTTTTATTTTCTCAGTAACCATTTATCAGTGATGTTCAATGTCTTATTAATGAGAAATCCAATGTAGAGGTAGTGAAGATGGCAAACACTAGGCTCCAGCATGCAATGTGGCTATATGATGCAGTTGCGCTGAGTTACTGAGTAACTCGGACTCGACTCCGTTAGTGATCTACGAGATAAGAAGCCCAATGACATTGACGGTGGTATCAGCATGAAAGTTAAATCTTTAGTGTGTACAGCTGTGAGAGAGCTGGAGATTAAAGGATTAAAGTCATCCTGCATCGCTCTCTTTAGGTTGAGATGATGTGAGGGTTAAATCCCACTGCTGCGACCATCAGCAGATAGCTGAATGACATCACGGGTATTAAACGGATAACCAAAGTGAAATTAGACCAGCATGTTGATGAAAGTAAAACAACTCAGAATTTCATTATCAAAATAAATCTTGAATACCGTTGATCATCACATGTTAATTATAAAGATTAATAAAGAGGAAGTTGTTTATGGTAGATTTTTCTTAAATAATTTCAATAAATCATTTTCAAAAAAATCCATTATGAATATGGAGCAATTTTAAAACTAAACTGTTGTACTCACAGATGGTCGATAAACTTATATCAGTCCATACAGTATTTCACAGGGTTTTTTTTTTGTGATTGTTGTGGCCAAGAGTGCTTGATTTTGTTGCTTTTTTTTTTCTTTTTCTTTTTTTTTTTTTTTTTTTAGATTTGCAATGAGTTTTTTGTGGAAAACTACTTTAATTGGCAACATTGCAATTGCACAACCTTGTTTTGCATGGTGTTTCACAGTGATCAAACAAGACCTTTTACAACCCCTGGCAACAATTATGGAATCACCACACTTAGAGGATGTTCACCTGGCTTTTTGACTTTGTAGCAAATAAACAAATCACAGATATGCCACTAAACTATTTTTGTTTAATAGCTGAACATTCTGGCTTTGTGAAACATCCCTCAAACAAGTTAAATGAAATCATTTTAATTAATGGTGTATTTTTTCCAAAAAAAAAAAAATACAAAAAAAAAATGATGGAATTTGAATTTCTAAAACAAATATCAACACAAGTCTAAAAATGCAAATTAGTCTGCTTACAGACCTTAAAAAAGTGCTTACAGACTTTAACCTTGGACTTTTTGAAGGAAACATGGCCTCAACAAGAGAGTTGTAAATTGAAACAATGGAAATGAATATAAACCTCCTTCAAGAAGGAAATCGAACAAAAAAAGATGCTGGTTGTTCCAGTCAGCTGTGTCTAAAACTTGGTGCAAGTATAAACAAAATGGGAAGGCGAACCCAAGACCAACGAAGACGTCAAACATCAGGATAGAAAACTCAGAGCAGTATGCCTTGAAAATAGAAGATGCACAACAAAACACACGAAAGACAAATGGACAGAAACAGGAGTAAATGTTTGTGACAGAACTGTAAGAAAAATCAGCTGAATGAAATGGGATTTACGTATAGAAAAGCCAAACGAAAACCAGCACTAACACCTTTACAGATGTAAATAAGGTTACAGTGGGCTAAAGAGAAGCAATCATGGAGTGTGTATGATTGGATGAAAGTGATATTCAGTGATGACTCACGAATCTGCATTGGCCAAGGACTAGTACTTTTGTCTGGTGCCGTTCAAATGAAACATATAAATATGACTGCCAGAAGAAAACAATCAAACTTCCCCACTCTTAATGATATGGGGTTGCATGTCAGGTAAAGGACCAGGGGAGACCTCAACAGTCAACGCACAGGTGTACACTGAAATTTGGGACACTTTTCTCATTCCATCGATAGAAAATAGGTTTGGTGGAGATGAAGTCATTTTTCAGGATGATAATGCATCTTGCCACAGAGCAAAGAGTGTTAAAGCTTTTCTTCAGGAAAGGCAGATCAGCTCAATGACATGGCCAGCAAACAGTCTTTTAAAATTGTTTTGTGTCATATCTGTGATTTGTTTATTTGCTACAAAGTAAAAAAAAAAAGCAGAGTAAGCATCCTCTAAGTGTGGTGATTCCATCATTTTTGCCAGGGGTTGTAGATGAAGTCATGTTAGACGCACGTGAGTTGAAGCTGGCTTTGGCTGAATGTGCGTTGGAATGATGTCACACAACGCGTCTTGGCCCAAATCTGCCGAAAATTAGTGGTAATTTTGAAAAATTGCAAGCTCCTCCGAATATTGTGGCGTTTACTTGATTTTGCATTAATTGCTGCGTTCAGAAAATCGCAGAATCCTGCAGGGACTGCTTTATGAGTATTTGAAATAGATGAGATATTCTAAAATCCCATTTAGTACCTTAGGCACATTTCAGCAGTGTTATCATATTTCCATTCAAGTGTAATGCTGAATGTTATATGGTTGAGTTTGTGAGATGGATCTTCAGTGGATCTCAGGTGAGCGCTCTCTTTGGCGCCTCCTCTCAGATTGCTCGCTGTGTAAAGTCTACTGGATCTGTTACCCAAGGCCAGACACACCGAGCCTGTGACTTCTAAATTTGGGGCCAACAGGATCAGGTTCCTTCTGCCCAGCACACACAATCCTGCCTTAGTTACAAGACCCCTCTCCTTCCGTCACACACATTGCTCTCTCCTACTGCAAACGTGGAACTCTCTTGCATCATACCGGTCTCTTAAGAGCAGTTTGAGAGAGTTTTGTTCTAGTTCTTGCATTTGCTTCCAGTGAAGATCATCCAGGTGGCCTTCACCTGACTCGACAGCTTTTTTTTTACCCTTACACACAGCTCGTTGGCGGGTAGAAGCGCTGACCCGCCATGTTTCTGGTTCTGTTGGTGACAGATGAGTTGAGGCAGCTCCTGGCCAGGGCAAGAAACGGGACTGGGCGTCTCATCCAGGTGCTGATCCGAGATGGTGAGTGAGCTGTGCGTTCTGATAGAATATTTACCATGAACTCTAGTATGATCTCTAAGTGTAATGTGGTTTAAGCTACCAGTCAATTTTACATCCACAACCTCTAACTAAGACTTCAGTTAGGTGGAAGTAAACCTTGGAGTAATTTTTTGTTGTAATTTAATTCTTTTCAAAATAATTTCACGTTATGTATATTTAAACTAAACCTTACTATTAGAAACTGAATCGTTAAATCGTTTAAAAATATTGACTTGAAACCGATGAGAGATGGTATAAAAGCACGTTTTCTACATGTTGTATAACTCAAATATGTGTGTCTGTACCAAATGTATTGTATAATCTTCTTTTAGCATATGTTCAGATCAGTGATATTTTACACATAAGTATAATATAGTTTCTGTCTCATGCCATTGTGTAACGTTTTTGAATGACAGCTTTTCAGTGAGCATGACTCGGCATATCCCACACATACACAAACACACACACACACGCCACTTAAATAAGTCTATAGCAGTTTTGATCACTATTTCATAATAAGGCCTGTATAAATATAACCTTGCTTAACAAAACAACTCTACTAGGTCGAAGTGAAAAACTTCCACCACCTGATGTAATATAACGTCACATTTGCGAGAGATGTGGAAAAAATAGAGATCTTGTCTGTAGGCGTGCTCATTAGTTATTATATAATCAATTCATTAGTAACATCGTAGTAGTTTTAATTAACAGAGCATTTGTGTAGTATTTGCTTACTCACTGAATTTTGTTTTCTTCACTGTCATGACTGAATGTTTTTCATTCGTTGTTTACTTGTTTGGATTTGGTTTAGAGCAAAGTGATGTAATATGGGGCAAGGGACAAACAAATATCGGTGTAGTTTGATTGTGAAAGGTCAGGTCAGGTCAGGTGACACAACAGTTGACACTGAACTGTTGACGTCCAAAACTGATTTATTCCAGAATAAAGTGTGTAGGGCAAGACAGATTTACTGTGTCCTCTATGGATCTGTGTATGTATGTGTGTGTGCGTGCCAATTACAAGGAAAAATCCTAAATTATCATCAAATTACGTAGCCTGCTTTCTGAGAGAGTTACATTAGACTGAGGTCATCCTATTGAGTCACTTGTGGTAACTGTGTATGTTGTACACTGATCATGTAGATAATTTTAAGGGAGTTTAATATTGTTTTGTGTGTGTGTGTGTGTGTGTGTGTGCGTGCGCACGCAGGTGAAGTGCCAATCAAGTAGAATATAAGAGGATAAAGTGTCTTTCTGACTGAATGCCATGTGTCAGACTTTTCGATCGAGTGTCATTCTGTGTATCTCATACGTTGTGTAGTATCAGTGTGGTGTCCTGCATGTCTACTGGACTGATTATATATCATAGGCCACTATCATATTGCATGGACACTATGATAGTCAGACAATTTATTCAGAATGATCAGATAACTAGGCACAGAAATGCAGGAGGTCATGTGCTTGTTTTATTGTCCTGCCTTCAAACAAGTACGATTTCTAACACACTATCTCTACCATGTCCATTTGACACACCATGTGACTGTGTGTGATACTTGGTGTCAGATGTATGTGTTTGTATTTTTGCTTCTTTTTTTTCATGGGTGTGTGTTGTCTGGGACTTGTTTATCTGTCACTTGTTCAGTGTGTCATTTAGCAGGCTGGCAGATAGTTTCAGGGTGATTCAGTAGGAGATTTAGGCGAAAACAGTCACAACACTTACGATTCGCTGAGCTCTTGAGTCATATGTGTAACTGGTGTCTGATTGGCTATAATGTGAGAAACAGAGTACACTGATGTTTGGTGTCCATACTATAGGGCTTTGCTAACTTGTGACATAGAGCAGAAAGAATGCCAGGCTCTTTCAGCATCTTGTGTTTGTGTGTATTTATGACATAGCAGGCTTATTCTAAATGATTAATGTGTGTGTGTGTGTGTGTGTGTGTGTGTGTGGATGGCTTTATAAATATGTGGGTGCCTGCACATGTTCATGGGTAAGTGAATGGCTGATGGAAAGTATGCATCTGTACCGATAATTGGAATGTGTGAGGCTTAGAATAGAAATTGCTGTAAGAGACATTCAGGAAATCCCCCATCAAGGTCATACTGCTGTCTGTGTGTGTGTGTGACATGAACACTTATTGATAGGCTATAACAGCTCTCTGACAGTGTCCTTAATCTCTGGTTATTTTAGTGCAACTACAAATTCTCCCAATCAGTCTACACCATTTTCAGATGTTTTGAATTATGAGGTCTTTGCACAGGGGGTGGAACATACATGTGTATATACTTAATTATTGTTTTGGTGTGTTTATAATTTACTTGACTATTGCTGAAATTGAATATTTTGTACACTTACTTAATTACGTTTACAAGAAAAACATATTTTTTACTTCGACCTTCAAAGTACTCATTGCAAATCTTGAAGGTCTCTTTTTCTCTTATCCAACCAATGACTGTGCACCATACATCATTAGAATGGACTCAGTTTAGGATCCATTCATTTCAGTTTAGCATCTATAATCAGGTTCGACCATATGAATGCCATCTATTGTGTATGAGCAGGTCACTGGCCAGGACCTTGTCATACACCACGTAGTTAGCGCAACAATCCGAGTGCATTTAAATATGCCCAAGCCACCTAATTGCAGTGTGGAACATCCTGGCCCTACATCAGGAAGATGTTTGGAGTAAGCAAAGACTCATATGAAACAAGGCTTTTTCTTTGCCTCCCTAAAAGGCATGAACTAATTTGAAAAATCATGCTGAAGTAAGTTTCACTAATTTGCTAACATTAACATTTAGCTAAGTTAGTCTGTTTTCTTTGCTAATGTCAGTTAGTATAACTGGCTAGGCAGCGAGTCACATATTTGCAATATTTCATTAGCTAGAATTTGACTTAATATTGCAAACTTACAGAGATGGAATGATGCTTTCAGGCAAAACAGTATAGTTGCTTTAAACAAAAAATGATCTAAACACTTTTAGATTGTAAATTGTAAACACTATTCTCCTACTTTATGGGACCAAAACTAAGGTTTGGCCCCACTAACACAAACATAAATAATATTGAATTTAAGCAATAAAGAGACAAATTGAGATATTATGGAATCACTTTACACTATATTTAAATGCTACTTTGGCTGTAATGTAGTTGTTTTTTCTCTGTGTTCCTATAATGTGGTAGTATGTACTGTATGGTGCTGTAATAAATATACTGTATATGGTTTTTATTGCACTAGGTGTGTGATATGAGCTTTTATGTTTCTGTTTCAGAGCAGTTGGTTCTGGGTGCATACCGTGAGCCCTCTCAGTCCTGGGAGAAAGATTATGACCACTTCCTGCTTCCTCTACTCGATCCCCAGGAGCCTTGCTACATCCTGTATCGCCTTGACTCCCACAATGCCCAGGGATATGAGTGGATCTTTCTTTATTGGTCACCTGACCAGTCTCCAGTGTGTAATATACATTTATTTCCAAAACTATATATATATATATATATATATATATATATATATATATATATATATATATATCACACCACTGTTCAGTGAAGTCAGTTTTGATCTCATTATTGAACACTGTTTTTGTCATTTTGTGTGAACCTCACTTCAGACCAGACAGAAGATGCTGTATGCTGCCACTCGTGCAACAGTGAAGAAAGAATTTGGTGGAGGGCATGTAAAAGATGAGCTCTTTGGCAATGTGGTGGTATGTTCTCTTCATTATTTCATTACCCCTATAGAGCACACAGAGTACAGAGCCACTGAGGTGACAAGGTGGTTATGATTAATAAGGTGTGGCCACAAATTAATACGCTGAGGCCACAAGTTATGCTTCTCCAGATCTACATTTTATGGCCAAAAATGCTATACAGTATGTGGACACATGACCATCATACCCACATGTACTTGTTAAACATCCCATTCCAGATTTAGTCCACTCTTCTGGAAAGGCTTTCCACTAGATTTTGGAGCGATGCTGTGGGAATTTCTGCCCATTCAGCCACAAGAGCATTAGTGAGGTCAGGTACTTATGTTAGGTGAGGAGGTCTGGGGTGCAGACAGCATCTCAGTTCATCCCAAGGGTGTTCAGTGGGGTTGAGGTCAAAGCTCTGTGTGGGTCACTCGAGTTCTTCCACACCAACCTTGGCAAACCATGTCATTATGGAGCTTGCTTTCTGCACAGGGGCATTGTCATGATGAAACATGTTTGGGCCTCTTAGTTCCTGTGAAAGGAAATCTTAATGCTACAGCATATAAAGACATCCTAGGTAATTGTGTCCTTTGTGGTAACTTTTTGCTGAAGGCCCACATATGGTTGATATGGCTGTGATGTTCAGGTATCCACAAATCTTTGGCCATATAGTGTATTTTCTGTCACAAAGCACGTAACTTATGGCAATTAATGTGTTTTAAAATTAGTGACACACAGAAATCAATTGAATTAAGAGAGAAAGGTCTGAGACTTATTTTAACTAGTGAAAATGCTTCAATTTAGCATTTTTTTGCATTCTTTTCTATTTTACCAGCAATAACCTGAGTGAAAAGTAGAATCTTAGAAATATGTACATGAATTTCAAAATTTCTTAGTGTTTGGTACATACCCTTTTTCTTTAATGACAGCACGTACTCGAGACTCCACAAGTTTGTTTAAAACCTGATGATCCATGATAGATCAAATCCATCGGAGTCTTGTTTGAACATGTGCTTCAGTGGAAGAGATAAGACAAGGAAAATCTGACCTTTTGTGCAAAGTAGTTAAGATGGTCAATGTCACAAATTTGCTTACATTTAAACTTTCTGGTTTAAATGAAAACAAACAAATCACAGATTTTCAATGTAGCCTCAGACGTTTGGATGCCACTGTATGTACAATATGCACCATCGCCCTCATATTGATTGATAATGTTGTGGAAATGCCTTGAACTTAAAAATCAGAATAAAAAAAAAAACATAAGATGTATCTGTATTGTTGCACAGCTGCTGAATAGTTTACAAAATCCAGCCTCAGCCCTGCAAAGCTGGAGTAGGCACTTGTTATTTGGTCCATCAGTAACAGAGCTGAATAAGGCTTTGACATGAGCGTGGTTTATGTTTCCATCACCATTAGGAGGATGTTTGTCTTCAGGGTTACCTTCGTCATGTATCATCAATCTCCAGCCCTGCTCCTCTCACACACGCTGAGCAGGAGCTGCAGAGAATCAAAACCACAGAGGTGAGAAGTCTTGAGTGTTAAATTAATTCAGACATTATTGCATTTCTTTAGACTTTATTACAGTGGACTAATAAGAAAATTGTAATTGTAATGTTTTTAATTTGATTATTCCAGTGCAGAGTTAAGCAGGTGAGTAGCTGTAAACTCCTGAACAGTCTTTAGTGGTGTGTGTTCAGTTCATTCTATGCTTTCTAGTGTGGAGAAAAAGGCAGTGTATGCATGGCATATACACCTGTTAAATGTGTTTTAATTAAAGACTTTATTTGAAGGACAAGCCATCAACGTATTATGTTTGATGTGTGATATGCCAAAAATGATATTATCACAGTGAGAAAAAAAAAAAAAATTGCACATTCCAAATGATTAGTGGAGGATGTATTCAAAATGAAGTAAATGCATTTATATTTTAATTGCTTGAAAAAAGAAACCAAACCATGGTTTAATCAAGTCCAGTGATGCAGCTGAATTTAGACTAGTGAAATGTTTGCATGGGTTTGTTGATGCTGCCATGCTTGCTTTCCTAATATTCTGCTACATCAGGCTGGTATCCTTGTTCTGTCCTGCAAATAAAGTGCACTTTGAGTGTAAATACTGTGCAAAAAGTCATGCATACATTCATAAACACAGGAATGTTCTCTACTTAAAGCACAGCATTCTTTCAGTTGGCATGCAGTCATTAGAGATCAGTGCGGATGAACGATTCTCACATATTACCTCCACGCTGTGCTTGGGTGTGTGTGTTCCTCTGCAGGTTATTACAGAGATGAGTGTGGAAACTAAGCCCCAGACGTTACAGGGCCTGGCCTTTCCGCTACAGGCAGAGGCTAAACACGCTTTACAGCACCTCGCTAAGAAACACATTAACTACATCCAACTGGTGAGACTGCAACACACAGGCACAATGACACACTTTCTGCATAACTATGTTCACACACACTAGTCCAGAGGTTTCCAAACCCTGGGACAAATGGCTCCAAATGGACATTATGAATTTACTTACCAGTCTACTAGATAGGGTGCGCTTGAGTTCAGGAGGTCTGTTTGAATCAATTCTGCTTCCACATCCAGCTTTGAACAATACTTTTTACGATATTTGGCAGACACCCTTATCCAGAGTGACTTACATTTATCTCATTCATACATCTGAGCAGTTGAGGGTTAAGGGCCTTGCTATAGGGTTAAGGGCCTTGCCACTGCCAAATACATAAAGAAATAAAATATGACCCTGGGGTGATGTGATACAGGGTGTAGTTACGGTGGATTCATTTAATATAACAGCACAGCCCAACGTGCATCATTCTTCTTAAACCATAACGCCGTGTTGTGTGTTATTCCTTTCTTTATGCAAGCAAGAGCACTGAATTCAGCGTCACACAGATAGGAACTTGCAAAGGGAACCATCATTTTCAGTGCACGCAATGAGACATGCGGGCTTCTCTGTTTGGCTGTGTCTCAGAACCGTTTCGGTTTCTCCTCATTCTTTACAGTTGTGTTTGTATATTCATATTCAATAAGTGTTTCGGGATATATGCGACTCCTAATCTACGTTCACAGAGCAGGCAAAAGTGGCCTGAATCCTTCAAATGTGACAGATTTGTTAGTTGTATGGCTGTGTGAACAGCAAAAAACACGTTGAATCTGACATTTTCAATTCTGAGTTGGGCCACATTCACTGAAATCTGATGTATATCCGATACCTGGCAACGCCACTTCTGTCTGAACAGGCACATTAAAATTCAGGAGAATTCCACATCAATTTAACTGAAAATTCATCTTAATTCCGCACTACCGGGAAGAAATGATGGAGGGTAACAATAGGGAAAGAGGATTTCAGTGGTGGGATAGTGAGGTAACTGACCTCATCAACATTTGGCGTGATGTTGCTGTGCAAGCGAAATTAAAAGGCATATATCGCAACTGCTCCATGTTTGAAGAGACCACAAAAGAAATGGCCAAACACGGCCATAAGAAAACCTTGCTGCAGTGCCAAAGGAAAGTTAAAAGTTTAAAAGCAAAGTTAAAGAAACGAAGAACAAAAGAAGTGGCTGTGGATGAATAATGTGCCTTTTAACAGTGAGCTTAATGCATCACATTGACACATTGTTCCTTGGTGCATGTGGGTCAGTTTAGGAGCATGATCTGTGCATATTGATGTCAGCCACATTGAAAACGTGAAAAATCGGATTTGGCCAGTAAAATGGATTTGGGCCACTTTTGCCAACTGTGTGAAGGTAGCCCTAGTAACATTTCAAAATAGTAGCACATAAAGTCCATCTTCACAGTTCATCCATACAGAGATTTTATCACTGCAAGTCTCCAGTTGCTGTACTATGAAGTCGCCAGTAGGCGTTCCTACTACTGGTTGTCATAGTAACATTTATCAGTGGGTGGAGCAACTAGCACTCCACTTTTGACAACAGTCCAGTTATCTTGCTGCTAAAATGAAACATTCTGGAGGGAGGGCGTTTGTATATAAAATTCACCAGTGTATATATGCATCATTTCCTACGAGATGAATGAGAAGCAGTGTGTGCTCTTTGCCATTGAAACCATCTATCTGCGGTCAAAGCACAAGTCCAAGCCTGTCTGGGTCCACGAAACAATTTGGACTCGGAGGCAGCATGGCGGATCACGGATCACGTGCGCTCTGCTGTCTTCACTCGCATTAGTAGATTCTGCACCAAATCGCTCCAAATTTACAGAAAGTTAAACTTTTTTCAACTTTGTCTAGTCGCCCACATCTAGCCGCCAGTGGTCGCTGTCGCTCATGTTACTGGAAGTCGTCAGCTCTCATTGAAAATGAATGGTCTCCAGTCGCTGCAGGTCGCTGTATTTGTGAACGTACCTTTGGAGTGAGATTCCTAATTCATTTGGAAAATAAATGAAGAAAACAAAAGAGGAGGTTGCGAGTTTCTCTAACAAACCTATTTGTAACCCAAGCAACCCCATTTGGGGATCTTGACCCCTAGTTTGGGAACCAAATTGAAAAAAGCACTGATCTGTGGAATTCAGTGGAGTCGAGTGTCTTCTTATAAGCTCAGTGCTTATGCATCACCCTATCCCACTGAACTACAATTACTTAATCAGACTGTGGGGTCTTTTAATACATGACAGAAACATAATAACAACTGTGAAGTGTTTTATAAGTAAGCTTTGTGTTCAAATGGGGTCAAGATCTTTCTAATATTGACTGTGGACTAGCTAAATAAATTGTAAAGTTGTGAGTGTATCTCACCACCTTCCCATGATGAAGGCACAAATCCCTTCTATTTGAATGCATCGATAATTTAGATTCTTATTAAAATGCAGATCGTGTAAATACAATGAGTTGCTAGAATAGTTATTATGGCAATGAAGATGGCTCGTTTATCTTCCGTGGTAAAGCGTGGACTGGTTCTAGATTAGACATTGACACTGACACCAGCATCAACACTGGTTAAACTCCTGTAAAATATCACCACCGCTGCTGTCACACATTTTCATTTCATGTAATGGTGTTTTGTGTACGTACATGTGTATGTATATGTGTGCTATGTCAGAGGCTGGATACTGAGAAAGAGACCATTGAGCTGGTACACACTCGGCCCACTGAGACACATGATCTTCGCAGCAGGATCCCAACAGACACTCCACGCTATCACTTCTTCCTCTATAAGCACTTGCATGAGGGAGTCTACCTAGAATCTGTTGGTCAGTATCAGTGTGCTCTATTTACCTACCTCATACACTTTCCCTCAAATATCTACGTGATGCTAGAAAGCAGCACAACTGCTACAGTAGATAAGTTAAAAACAAAACTACAACTGCCATTTTTTAATTCATAAAAAATGGGAGTGCACTCATGTCAAAACAATTAGATGTTTTCCCATTTTTGTGAATTTTGCTACATGATGTGAATGCAATATTGCGCTTCATCCTCCCAGCTAAAGACTCAGCTAGTGGGTGGGAATTAGCTACAGCTTAATTTTGAGTAAACTGAGTAAGAATGACTTAATGAATGAATTCCTTCACGATGATTATTTCTCCTTTATTTCATGCCTCTCTATTGGACATACGTCAGTGTTCATCTACTCGATGCCGGGCTACCGCTGTAGCGTTAAGGAGAGGATGCTGTATTCCAGCTGTAAGAGTCGGCTCCTGGAGGGGGTGGAGCGGGACTACCATATAGAGGTGGTCAAAAAGGTACAGTGACCATGTATGATGTGATGTGATACTTTGTTGATTCAAATGTTGTGGAGATATTTCCAGGTAACTAAAAGGAAAAGTGTGTCAGAGTCGTCCTGTTTTTATATCATGGGAAGAGCAAAGAGAGCAAAATACAATATGAAGTATTGATTATAGTTTAATAAAAAAAACTTCTTAACAAATGTGTTAAAAAAAATCGCAGCTATTTTACTAACTAGAAATATATATATATATTCCTTTGTGAGTACTTTGTCAGTGCTAGAATATTGAATATTTATCCATATAAATAATTTTCTAGATTAATGAATAATGAACAGGTACACTTCAATTTTTAACCAATAATAGAAAACACCCAAAAATGTACTAACGTGTGTGTGTGTGTGTGTGTGTGTGTGTCTAGTTGGAGATAGAAAGCGGGGATGAGTTGACGGAGCAGTACTTGTATGAAGAAATCCACCCTAAGCAGCATGCTCACAAGGAGGCGTTCGCCAAACCTCGTGGTCCTGCAGGGAAAAGAGGAAATAAACGGTTGATTAAAGGAGTGGGAGAGAAGGTTGTGAACAGCTAGACAGGAAAGCACATGGGAAGCAGGTCCCTGCTCTTCCCTCCAGGGATCTGAAGATTTTGCAGTGTTAAGGCATGACAGGATGAAAGAGGTTGAAATGTGGTCTCCAGTTGTTTTTATTCTAATTGATTGTGATGCTTTGTTTTGTTTTGTTTTTTTAAAATTTTATTAGCTTGGGTTTCATAAGTCGTGTTTCTTTTAATCATTCGTGTTTCTTTTAAAAAAAAAATGTGTACACACTCATCAAGAAAAGAAAGGGATCTCAGGAATTCATTCAGTATCTGTAAATTGTCTGTTCATGCTTTTTATTCATTCAGAAATTGAAACTTGACAATCATGTTTCATGCACAAATTCAATTAGAGTCAGTAATCAAAGTGGATTAGTTTCTTTGATTTTATTTCACAGCACTACCAAACACTACCGTAACCAAACATGGCAGATCTAGACGCAGTAGAATGTGAATTTTGTATAAGAAACACTTTATAGATCACTGATGTTTCAGCTGTGATTTTAGATCTGTGTTTTATTATTGATTGGATTGGCGCTATAGTTTACCATATTAGTATTGAGAACCTAACTGTGTATGCATATTCATTTACTTCAGTGACACTAATGTCGATCTTTCTCGCTGTTTTGTGTCATATCAAGTTGTGCAAATACTGTAGCTGTTCTTAATGAAAATAAGAACTCTTTAATACTTCTTCTTTAATTCTTAAATTCTTTCATAATTGAATAATTAAATTTTATTTTTTATGAATGTTGAATATAGTCATTTCCAAAAATGAAGAGTAGCAGGGTGGGGGGGGGGGGGCATTGGGGGGCGTTGGGGGTGTATGCTGAGCAGTGAATTCATTTAATAGAGCTTATATTGTAATACTAGGAGAGGATGTGAAGAGGATGTGTAAGCTTGAGAATGAACAGCTGTAAGATACTTACTTGACTCACAGTCTAGGAATATTTTCAAAGCAATTGCAAAAATCATTGCAAACATTGCAAAACAATGATTCATTACCTATCATTGGAGTACGTCGTTTTCAAACCCTGGTCCTATATACAGGCGATTGGTTTAAGACTACAAGGGAAGCCCAGCTTCACCAAACACTTCATTACAATGTAGCAATAAAATGTTTACTAAAGTGTACAATAAAGTGTTTACTAAATTTCACTAAAGAGTGATGAATAATATAGACACAATGATACACATTTCATTGCTGCATTTTTGGATTAACAGGGGAGAAACTGTATCACAAGAATATCATTGACACACATTGATGTTGCAACACAAAACTTAGGTCATGTCAGCTAATACACCTATTTCACATTTCTGAGACAGTTAATACACATTTTCACATTTTGTGATGGCTTATAGACCTTTTTCACATTTCAGAGATGGCTTATAGACCTTTTTCACATTTCAGAGATGGCTAATACACCTTTTTCACATTTCTGAGTTACCGATGAGGAAGCTGTCTGGCTTTTCTGAGCTTGTCAAAAACATTTCGTCAGACAAGAGATGTTTTAACCGTTTACAATCAGTGGTTTTTGAGTAGTCAGATTCTTATGTCTGGCTACAAACATACATGCTCATCCTTATCCCAAATAGCATGAAGCCATGCATTTTTTTCTGCAAGAACATCA
Source organism: Ictalurus furcatus (assembly GCF_023375685.1). Taxonomy (NCBI): domain Eukaryota; kingdom Metazoa; phylum Chordata; class Actinopteri; order Siluriformes; family Ictaluridae; genus Ictalurus; species Ictalurus furcatus. The sequence goes on along the minus strand of NC_071265.1, from coordinate 24,609,355 downwards.
GCGGGAAATGAGTGAAAGCTGAAATACAAATGCTCGCTTGAATTCTCTGTGCATTTAGGGATGCTGCAGTGATTGTGAGATGTATTTGCTGCTCTCACTGAACGTTTTGAAACACCACTACTTATGCTTCCACATTCATAACAGAGAAGTGTAGGAAAAGGTCTATATAGTACGCAAAATACTCACCTTCAAACTGTGATCAGTTGCCAATGTTTGCAGTCCAGCTGCATGATGATAAAATTTCTTTTTCTCCTGTCCATCTCTGGGGCCCCGCCATAGTTCCACCTTTCCACATTACAGTAAAATTTATATTTTAATTTTATACTTAATTTGACCAAAGTTGAAAGTAGGAAATGGATTGTCATAGCCATAGTGCTAAAAGAAGTCTTAGCACCCTTTAGACTTCATGGTTTATCCTCAGAGGGAACCCTTAAAGACCAATTCCAGCTAAAAGAATTATGTAACAAAATAGAATACATCTAAATCTGCTTAATGTATTATTTTGATAATTTTTTGAGTTTAGCACCAAAGAATAAAAATTGATCCATCACCGTTTGTCGGTAAACAGGAGAGCACGGCTGCGTCCAAAACCGCATACTTACCTTCTGTATAGTAGGTGAAATACATGTATTTCTATATACTATATAGTAGTTAAGTATGCGGTTTGGGACGCAGCCCACGGCTTTAAGCAGTTGTCTATTTGCACGTATAGCACGACAAATAATTAACTGCACTTGAAGCTTTTGTAAAATTAAAAATAAAAACACCCAAAACTGTATACGGTACCATAACGAAGACGAACTGTATGTTGATACGTGAAATTCTGGAGGGAACGTCAGACGGCGTGGTGCGGGGACGTAATGACCTGTGCTGTTAATCGCTCTATGTTCCATAACATGTAAAACGGGAACATGAAAGGAGTATTCTAAATGCGACTCATGTAAACACCTTAATCACATTATTGTCTTATTCAGAATAAGGTCAGTAATTAGATTATTGCTGTAAACGATCCATTCATCCATCCATTTTCTATACCGCTTATCTTACAGGGTCACAGGGAACCTGGAACCTATCACTGGAGGCATGGGGCACAAGGCGGGGGACATGATCACACACACATTCACACACCCATTCATACCAAGTCTTTGGACTGGGGGAGGAACCCAGAGTTCCCATAGGAAACCCCTGCAGCATGTGGAGAACATGCAAACTCCACACACACAGTGCCATGGCGGGCATCGAATCCCCAACCCTGTAGGTGTGAGGCGAACGTGCTAACCACTAAGCATTGTGGCTTGATTTCTTTTATTAATCTTCATTTTTCATGACCAAAGAAAGCTATAGTTATTCACAATGAGGAGCCTACAGGTTACAAAACCACGTTCGTGTAGTTGTCAGACAGATGTTAATAATATAATAATAAAAATAACCCACTCATTTTTAAATGGCTCTTACAGCAATGTGGACAGGGACACTTCACCCAGGGTTCGAACTCAAGGCGGTAAAATGCCAGTCGAGGGCACTATCGGCAACACCTGAAAGTGACCACTAGGTGTCACCGTGGAGACGGGTGTCGGATTGTTTCGAAGCCTCGACACAATACGGCACATTTACTTCAACTGTTTCAGTGCAACCCGAATTTGTCTGACATTTTACTGCTGTAGAACGTAATTGCAATTGAAACCCTGAAGTGTGATGATGTCATATCCGGTTCCCGCTCATATTTGCAGCGGCGTCCGACAGAGATACAAGCCTAGTGTGACCGCAGGTGGCCTAATGCCATTTTAAGATGCCTGTTTGAACATTGTTCATATTTTATTGTCTGTTTGCAGTGTGAAAATTAATGTCAGATAGATAGATCGATAAATAGAAAAACAAAAATGTGCATATGTAACAGGAAGTACGGAACCCCTAAGCGGCCATGTATTATTTTTTTTTTTCCTGTTGTTTTCTCGTATTCTCGACATAACAAAAGTTGTTTTCTCGTGATCTCGACTTAATTTCCCTGTGTACTGGACATCCATCCATCCATCCATCCATCTTCTATACTACTTATCCTTCCTTCAGGGTCATGGGGAAACCTGGAGCCTATCCCAGGAAGCATGGGGCACAAGGCGGGGTACACCCTGGACAGGGTGCCAGTCCATCGCAGGGCACAATCACATACACACTCACACACCCATTCATACACTACGGACACTTTGGACATGCCAATCAGCCTACCATGCATGTCTTTGGACCGGGGGAGGAAACCGGAGTACCCGGAGGAAACCCCCACAGCACGGGGAGAACATGCAAACTACTGGAAATCCATTATTCCGAAGTCAATGGGGATTTTGAATGTTGTTTTTTTTGCCTGAAATAAGGTCTGTGGTTAACACAAGCTCAAGATATCTTCACGTTTTATACTACGTCATAAAATACATCAGTAATACCCCACTCAGGATTTTTTAAAAAGCTTCTACGTGTCTTGAAAAAGACGGTTGCTAACAAGTGTCTAAATGGTACTACAGAGGTTGTCGAGGAAATTAAACGTCATCACGCCGAACAGGAAAACTCTTCTACTACATCCTCGTTGTGTTTATACTCGCACTCTTGCAACTCAAACTTTCCAACTTGTAGATTTATCAATTTATAGTGTTGCTGTTGTTTTTTAAAATAAAGATTGAAAGAGTTGTCGGAAGCGTAGTGGTGTGGCGATGTTGAAGTTATGCGACCGTGATGTAGTTCGTTTATAGCCTAACATTAGCTTTTTACTTCTGGCGATTATATCTAGGCTTCAAATAGCAAAAAAAAAGCATTTTCGGTGTTCGATAAGTGAAAAGGCCGAATAAATTTGACCGAACAATGACGTGTTTGATGACGCGACCAAATAGCCTAGCAACCAGAGTGAGACGCGCGAATGTCACGACCTCCACTTCCGGCAGCGCGCTCGGAGAGATGAGCGGGCGTGCGCATGCACGAGCTACGTGCACGAGCTACATGCTCTTCGGATGTTGACGGAAGTTTACTGTGGACACGTGCGTTTGTTTTGTTTCTGTTCCGGAGTATTCTGTCACGTCGCGAGACGTAAGGGAGTAGAGTACGGAAGCAGGTAAAGACGTATTTATTTAAGGGCAGGCAGACAAATCCAAATCGTAATCCAAAAAACGTAGTCAAAACAGGGTCAGGCGATAGGCAAACAGGCATAAACGGGGCAAAGCAGGAATCAAAGTCGCGGTCACAGAAAACAGGGTCAAAACACAAAACAAGAAACATGAACTAGTACTATGGACTGGGAGCGGAAAAACCAGCGGGGACTAAATGAACTAATCTATAGTTTAAACTAATTAAATCTATCAAGGAACAGAACATTAACAACGTATCCAACTATACTATATCCACTATAATACTCCACGAGGTGTACAGGAACACGAGCGGTATATATATATATATCTATATCCCCAATATAATCAGTCGTATAGAACCCAATAGAACCATTTTCTGCACTCTTGTCAATGCACTTTTTAATGCTCTTTTTTGTTGTAGGCTACAGAGTGTTCCATTCTTTCAGCAGTCAGTTATAAGCCTAACGTAGGCTATTCAAGGGGGGCTCAAAGATGACCACATCAAAATATTTTTATTTTACTCATTTATTTATTTAAAGTTATATTGTGCCTTGTTGGTAGCCTAAGCCTGCTGGAATGAAAAAAACATGTTCAGTGTTAAATAAATATTTTGAAATTGTTGTTTTTGTAATTGATTTTTTTTCTTTGAAAAGCAAGGCAAAATAGTGAAAAGCACATTTTGACTATTTAATTTATGCAATGGTGAAAAAAATGGCAAAATAAATGGAAAAAACGCAAAAAAACGTGTTCGGTGTTCGGCCTTCGGCTTTCTGCCAAGTTTTTCATTATATTCGGTTTCGGCTTCGGCCAAGAATTTTCATTTCGGTGCATCCCTAGTATTGACCTTTCATTTGTAAAAGTGCATAACTGTGTTGACCTTCCTGTCCACGCCATCTATCATCTAAACCGTGATGGCATTTATTTTCACGCTTAGCTGTTATAGTCCTTATGTTCACAAACATTTTCTGCTCTTAAAAATAAATGTTTTAACATGCAGAGTATGTTGTTTTCTATTTCCTATTGCCACTACTCTTATGGAAAATATGGAAAATATGGAAAAGTATATTTGTACTTATTTAATGACAAATAATTCAGTCTAGAAGTACAGTATGAAAAGCAGTCATTAGAGTATTCCCCTGTAAAAGTACAGTGTATTGCTGTAGACAACACAGTTTAATATTTTAAAATGATGTGATAAGACAGTAGGATACTGTATTTGGTAATAACTGTACTATACTGTAAATGTTGATTACAAAAGTAGTCCTATAAAAATACAGTGAGTGGCTGGCAACTCTGCTACCTGTATTTTACTGTAGGCTATTCTAATTTTATTGAATATTAGATTACACTTTTTTATCTGATCCCAGTCCAGTGCTGTTGGAGGAAATGCTGATTGACAGCTGCTTCCAGTCCGCTCAACAATTGATAAGTTTGCATTTATCTTGAACAATGCTAATAATCATTATTGAGTATGAAATGAAGACTAGATTTTTACATGTTTTGTGATGACCTCATGGCCCTGGTGATGGTCATGCTATATGGCCTGCAGAACAGGAAGTTCCAGCCTAGAGAGTCAGTGACAGGAGAAAGGGAGGAGCCTATAGACGTGATGCTGGTGGAGAATGGCCTTTTCAGGTTTATGCAAAAAAGTATTTACAAATGTGTTACCTAAGTTTATTATTTATTTGTAGCTTTTTCCCCCAAATGTGTGTGTGTGTGTGTGTGTGTGTGTGTGTGAGACTAAGGCAGATGTTCCGACTGTACTGCTTTATGCTGTAATAAGATGGTGTATTGAGGAAATGAAAAGGAGAAATGTCTAGGAATCCGCTTCAAATTCTACTTTAATGAAAGTTGAGTGCAGACACAACAGGCACTATAAACAGGCGTTAAAGCTGAGTATTACGTTATTTTAGTTCATCAGAACGTATTTTGTTCATCACAGGGTAGTATGAAATATCATTGAACCGGCGACTTTGGCCGGTTTAGAAAAAAATGCGAGCCGTTGGGGAATCGAAAGACTCGGCTCTTATTGGTGAGCTGAGCCGAATCGTCTGATTCACTGAAACGAGTCGGAGTTCCCGTCACTAGTAAACAACGAACGATGTCTAAGCTGAGGAGGCGGATCCCGTACAGCTGATTGGCTGAAGTCACCAGCGCGGAGGCGGGGCTTCAGAGAACGACAAGCGCAGGGATTGGTCAGAGTCCCTAGAACGCTCGGTTTTTCCTGGAAAGTTCTTAGAATGATTTTACGAGAAGTTCCCAGGAAAGGCTTGTCGCTATGCAGTGTTGAAGATGAGTAAATAAATAAATAAAAATGGAAACACGCATTAAATTTTTCAATAAACTATTTATGACTCAACAAACCCAACATTGCATCGGAACCTTATGAAATCGGGTAAAACTCGTTTGATCCACGCGTGTGCTAAAAAAGGAGTCATACCGGGAATGACTGGGGGCGACTCAGAGAAAGTCACTGATGGCGTCAGAGGCGCGGACACGCGCGCTGATTCGGAGAAAAGTCGTTCCTGGAACCCAGGCGGAATCAGCACGCCAAAGCCCCCAGTTGTTTCGGCTACATACTTTTAAGCTGGTAACCGGCTGAAACACTACACATTAGCGCGGATCGTACCGGGTGCTGTTTCAGCCACATCTCTGCTCCCGGGTTATTCATTTATAACGTCGGCGGTTTTCACAAAGAGAGGCGCAGGGGGAAGGTGCTTAGATCGCGGCTCGGGGGGGGAAGGTGTTTAGATCGCGGCTCGGGGGGGAAGGTGTTTAGATCGCGGCGACGCACCGAGTCTCAACAAGCAGAAGCTCAAGAGCAGCTGAGAAACTTTCCGAGACGGTTGAGGAACCTGACTGAAGCCCTCACTCATACGATGATCCTCTGCGTTCAGGGGTGAGTCCGGATAACTCAGCTGAGTGTAAGGAAATTAAACCGAAACGCACAATTTGATCAACTCAATCTTCACCTCTTAGCTGCTTCTCGTTATTCGCAGAACAGTGAGATTAGTGGCTTCATCATCATGGATTATTTCAGTCTTTAGGTTTTGTTCGGTTTGTTATTATTATTATTTTTTTAAACGAGTCAGTTGTAGTGAACTCGCTCTCCAGAAAAACAAACGAGGTCTTTCAAACAATATCAACAATAACCAGTAGGCTATATTTGCAACACTGTCCTGGTACTACTCTATTTTTTTCATGCATTACCACTACTAAGTTTTATTTAGTCGTTTGTCTGGAGAATTATATTAACCATTGATTATGAAGTGCTGTATTCGAGCCCTTCAGTTTACCGACGCAGGAAATCAATAGACAGAACAAAGGGCTTCTCTGACTCTGTGATCTACTGCCAAATTTGATTCTTTCCATTTGTAAAAATAGCAGCAGATCTAGTTGTGAAAATGCTCATATGCCTCAGTGTCATTTTAAAAGAAACCTTTAGGTCACTGGCCCTGTGATGATGTATTTTGTGATTTATTTTTTTGTCTTGTCCAGTCCCAGAGCTCTGTTAGGAGACTCGCAGTCTCAGGTGGTTCCACTCGGGGTTTCAGTTGTCTCCTCCTCATCAGCACGTTGTCTCCAGAGCACCCCCAAGTTCTGGGAATCCAGCAAAGAACTGTGCACCATCACCAGCAACTTCTGTTACCTCGATGCTTCAGGTAAACTCTTTAATAAGGTTTCAGACATTCATTCCTGAGAATCAGGTGCAAATGCGTGTCGCATTGTTGCGATAAATATATCCATGTGCGCAAGAGATCACGTTTACAGCCATAGTCTAACGAGTGTACGGTCATGGCTTTGGAATGAGAGCTACGTGTTCTGTTCAACCAAGGAGTGTTAATCATAGGAAGTAGACAAAATGGCAACGGCAGCAGACATGCTGGAGCACACAGCTTGGATATGATGGCGTAGGTCAGTTGAGTCATGAAAATTGTGTCTTAGTCTTCAGGCTTTCCTGGAAAAACTTACATTCACATTACTTATATTTATTCCTTTGTCTACTGCTCTTATCCAGAGTATCTTACATGCAAGGCTGAACACAATCCAAGCATAAAACTAAGCACCTGAGAGTGTTGCACAAGGACCTAGAAATTTCTCTGGCAGTTCTGCCATTTAAATTCACAAATGTTCCAGTTATCCAGTCATAACCAGTTCCTCCAGGGTTTAGTGATTTTTTTTGCGATCGCAGAAATGAACGCTAAATCAAGGGAACTCGGCAATATTCGCAGCAGCCTCATGTGATGTCATCACAACACGCATTCAGCCACAGGCCTCTTCGATTCACGTGCATCGAACACGAGTACAGCAAAAAGGTCTCATTTACCAACAAACATCACTGTGGAAAGTAGTGATGTTTCAAGTAGTTTTCCGCAAAAAAGCACAAAAAAAAATCGCAAATTACTGCATCTTTTTCCAAAATTTGCGATGAAAATCAAGCATTTTTGTCTGTAACAATCACAAAAAACTCTACGAAATTCTGTACAGACTGACTAACCACTAAGTTACCAGTTTTGAGAGTTATCCTCAAACTTCTTGTTTCTTTCTCCTTTTTTTAGGGTGGTACTGGGGCACCATCACAGCCAGTGAGGCCCATTCACTCCTTGAGGCGGCCCCAGAGGGCACGTTCCTCATTCGGGACAGCAGTCACCCCCTCTACATGCTGACTCTGTCAGTCAAAACGGGACGCGGCCCTACTAATGTGCGCATTGAGTACAGTCACGGGCGCTTCCGGCTCGACTCGAGTTCACCAGCCCGAGCACATCTGCTCTCTTTCCCTGATGTGTTGAGTCTGGTTCAGCACTATGCTACCTCAGCAAAGGGACGTGACAAGGCTCAGGAGGACAAGTGCGATCCCATAACTCCCCTGGTACCTAAGGAGTGTGCTGTGCTGCTCAAGCTGAAACGTCCACTCCGCCAGCCTCAGGCTTTTCCATCCCTACAGCACCTTGCACGCTTGGCTATTAATAAGTACACAGCCTGCCCAGCGATGCTGCCTTTACCAAAGCCATTACTGCAGTACCTACAGGAGTACCCTTTCCAGCTCTGACATCACCATGGAAACACCAACTTGAACATAAAAGAGGGCCCTGATGTCATTAATGAAAATGATGCAGATGAAAGCTCATTTCCAGAGAAATGGGGCTTTGGCTTACTAACCAATGGTGGCTATATTTAAAGCTCTTGAACACTTTTCTCCTTTAGCAGTTATGACTAATTTTCTCCTATGGGATAAATTAGATTTCAGGTTCCCAAATACAGACTAAACTGGAAATTCACTGGAACTTAACAGAATTGCAAATGACAAATAGAAAAGTCTGCAGCAGTTCAATGTCAGCATTGTAATGATGTTTATAGGACATGGTGTAACTAGTTTCATTACCCCACAGACTTTTGGATGAACTTTAAAAAACGACTTGGAAACTACTGTGGGTTTGATTCTCCCTACAACATAGACCCAAGGGTCATATCACTTATTTACAGCGATTGTTTGCTTAAACAAAATGAAAGCTACATAATTTTCCCCATGGCTTGCGCTAGAAGGCTAATGTAGCTAAGTAAAAGACGCATATAGAGCTGTTTTAGCAATGTTAAAACTCCATGCGTAAATCATCACACACTTGCCTAAAACTATGGTGTTAACTGATAGATTTGTAATTTGTTTTAAAAAAAAAATGTTAAAAAAGGTCAAAAATGACATTTTGATGTCAAAGTCAGTAGAAGCAGCCATTTTGAAGACAGAATCACTTTCTTTCCTCAGAGAATATCACTCTGCACTACCATCGGACTCCGACTAGCTACTTTAGCTAGCTACAGAGTGAACCGTATACCAGGATATAGTCAAAATAAACAATGTTTACTTCAGGTTCACTGCTCAGAGGTAAATTTTTATAGAAAAATGATAGAACAGCAGATTTAGATGTGTTTTTATATAATACTTTTTTTATGGCTTGTGGTTGTGATTACAAGCCAGTTTGCTAACGTAAACATGAAAATCCTGTAAAAATGTTTAGAATGATTTATTTTTTCTGATTTTGCATCCAAGAACACAAACGCAGCTATTGTAGCAAGTTAACTTAGCGCAGCAAGTTATTGTTTACAATTAGCAATAGGCTCAGAGTATAGATGTCACATAAAGTTTGAAAACTGATATTAATCGTTTTTCTTTTTCATTTTGAAAAAAAAGTCAATTTATGAAACAAACTGCAATTTTTTTTTTTAAAGGAACTGTTAATGGTATTGCTTGGTCAGATGATATCCTCTATGACAAGAGTGTGATTATTTTGAAGTTCTGTTCGCAAAGTGCTAAACTAGCAACTAGAAGTCTCCCTTACTTGTTGGCTACAAAACTCAAGGAGCAAACACCAGACTCCAAGCGTAATTTGGCAGACTAACAACAATTAAGGTTAGGGAAAATGTGTAAATTTCATTTTTGGCCTGTTCTTTAATTCTTAATTTCTTAAAGAGACAATCGAGGGTGAGAGGCTGCCAGCCTGCTTGCAACATGGCAACTGGATACACACCAACATTAAGTCAAAGCCCTGTGTTGTCTCCCTTTCTTTCCTTTTTACTTTTTCTACACAAAGTTCGTTCTGGTACATATTACTATATAATCAGTCCAGAATAATTTATTTTTTTGTATCCCCACAATGTGGGAGTTTGTATATATTTATGGACAAGGATCCTTTTTATTTTATAATAAAAGAAAAATACTGAACCATTCAAGCTCTTTCATGTGATCTTATTCAATATGTTTATGTTAATAAATATATTTATTTATGGACTTTCATCTGACTCTAGAAATGATTTCTTGTATTTAGTGTAACATTTAATGCTTAATAAGGATGAATTAACAATAGGAGGTATTAAGATTTAATGTACTATCCAGTTTATGGTAGTTGAGTTGGAAACACAGTGGCTTTGAGCTCGAGGACTGAAGCATGAGGAGCTGTACAGTGACAAACTAGTCTGTTTTTGTTCCTAGACCCAGCAGAGCGCTTTAGGAAAACAAGGCAAATACGGGAAAGAGGATGAGCTGAACTGCATTAATAAATAACAGAATCTCAGCCAAATCATTTGTCTTCCGGGTACTAGATTCTCAGTAACCGCCTGCAGGGATGTTCAAATTGGTTTTCCACACGCAATCGGATTACTTTCATCAACATGAACAGAACCAACTTGACTGAGCTGAAACCACTCTAATGTAATGGAATTTATGGGATTAAAACACTCAACGAATTACTCATAGGCTTTAAAACAAAATTCAGTCTGTTTCATCAAAAGACTATTATACACCCCCCCCCCCCCAAAAAAAAAAAAAACAAACAAACAAAAAAACAACTTAACAAAGTAATGTGGCAATCAAATACATGAAATAATGGGACAATAGTCCATTACTGATGATACAGAGGCAGAAAGAGACAGTGTGTATCAGTGTGTGTGTGTGTGTGTGAGAGAGAGAGAGAGAGAGAGAGAGAGAGAGAGAGATTAAAGTCATCACTGTTTTGGAAAATTATAATAATAATAATCATTTCCTAAAAATCTGAAACTGGGCTATACTGTAATTGTATTAACTTAATGGAAACACTTATTGCCCATAAAGGCAGATTTCAAGTCCAAGTGTTTATCTGTTTTCTCTGAAAGCTTACTTTGGTTTCGTTTTTCTTAGGATTTTAACTGAAGCTGCTGACTCTGACACATTATATGACAAGTATCTTATGTAAACATGAGTGTATTTACATCAACCTGCTACAAGCCAAACAAGCGATTAACCTGCATGTCTTAAGTCGGACAGTTAGACAAAACAAAGTGTACACTTGAAACAGTATTGCAGGGAATATGTCTTTCTCTGTGTATGTATGTATGTGTGTGTGTGTGTTTGTTCAGGAGCGGGTGAGCATGCGGCAGGCTGCCAGCTGTTTCGCAGAATGTGTGCAGTGCTTCTAGGGAAAAGCTACCGCAGCACCGGGAGGGGGAGTTCTCAGAAACTGCTACAATAATTACCTTCAGCCTATTGCACCCTTCCACACACACACACACACACACACACACACACACACAAGCTCACAGAGCACAGTCTCACCACAATAAACCATAACCACATGCAATAACCCTCACAGCCAGATATGTAACTATGAGAAACAGTGCACAAGTAGATTTAGAAGGAAGACAGAACGACAACACAACGGAAACAAACAAGTTGTTTATCTGGGTTGCCAGTTATTCAACATGACACAGGACTTCTAAAAGCGCTCATAGGCTTTGTGTTTTGTAGAGGTCCTGACTGTTAACCTTCAGGATGGGTCGCACTACAAGATGACCGACAGATATAATTACAAACTTCAGAGAAATTTTGTGTCTTAGTCATCAAACCTTCCACACTACAAGATCAGCCCAGAATAAAACATCACACACTCAGGGTCCCGATCAATGATCCGGACTCTCAGATGCGGGGATTTCGGAGAATTTCTCATGAACAAACGCGACTTCAGATTTAAAAAATAAAAAAATAATAATAAAAAAATAATACACATGGCAGATGAGTTGAGTTTGACCATCAGTGATTATAAGTCTTGCATGAATTATGTCAATATTGTGGCTTTAAAAAAAAAAAAAAAAAAAAAAAAAACACAAGACATTCAGCATTTTGCCACACTATTGAACATTTATTTATATTTACAAATTGAAATCAGTGCTATGAATAGAGGAGTGCTAGAGAGGTTAAAACTGGATGAAACACACCACAACATAATAGGAGAAGAAACTTATTTCAGAGCAGCTTTTTGAGATAATTTGGGAGGGACAGCCTGACCTCAATACTGGCCTGATAATCCTATTGTGTATCTCAGTCTTAGTATTACTCAGTCATAGCATTTAGCAGGAAGTGTGCCAAACCACACAATATCCTTCATGGCGTAAATACAGATATATAAATATGTATTAAAAAAAAACATTCAATTTTATCAATCTTAAGTGCAGCTGTTCTGCTATACAAACTCAAATTACATCGCGTCCACACTGGAAATTTTGGCTGACGAGAAATGTGAGTAAATACGTTTTAAATTTTATGTTTGAAAAGATAATAACGTAAGGTAGAACAAATTCAAATTAGATTAGATTAAATTAGAATAGATGCAGCTTTATTGTCACTGTGCAGAGTACAAGTACAGAGCCAATAATATGCATTGACTAATTCGAAATGAACTAGCACTAATAGTAATGCAATAAAATACAATGAAGTATTTATAGTATATTGGTAATAATATTCCAACAATAAATGCAAGCGCAACTACAGCTGGACCTCAGTAAGTTTAAAATATATATTTTTTTAATGACACTGGACTACACTATATTTTTGCTCAAGTGCATAACTGCAATGGTCAGAAGAAATGCTGAACTCTAGAGTCTCCTGTCACCTGATACTAATATTGGACTGGAATTTAGACCAGCAGCTCCAGTTCCTGGCGTAGAGTCTTAAACGACGACACGAACACACCCCCAAATTCAAGACTGTTTTATTAAACAACGCGCATGGTAACACATTCAAAATGTAAATAAACGCCGAACAGTCCACAGTGTGTTGATTGCAGTGTTATTTTAACACTTTCAGCCATCATTTCTGGTCAGGTCTTCCATCTAGAACATTGTGTGAATTAGAAAAGACTAAATCTCAGTGCTTAGGCTGGTCTGCCTTTCCATTATAATCCATTTCAGGATTTAAATGTATTTTTTTTTTTAACTCACACCTTAAACACCCCATAGAATCCCAGTAAGCTGTGATTGGAGGTGAGGTGTAAGCGATACACTTTGGCAGAACGGCGGAGAATACAGTTCTTCGTGTATGTCGCTTGAGCCATCACTTCCATATCAGCTTTCTCTCAAGCTATGTTCTGTCTGTGTCTCTCAAGTCGATCGCAAACTCCACAGGTTGCTCTTTTAGTTCATCCTCTCTTCTGTAGAATGCAGAACCGCAACCTGTAAAAGCAACAGAAAAACAGGGAAAAGTGCTGGTGTTCAATAAGACAAGCATTATCTGTAATTTGAATAAGGACATGGCATACTTTTCATCCATTTAGATTTCCGTTTAATGTTGTGTACTGTCCTGTTAGTTAGTTCCTGTTAACACTTGTGCGCAACTATAAATAGTTGTTTTGTCACCAGCCTCTCTTTTCCTCTCTCTTTAAAAGTTAAGACCACCATATCAACAATTATAGTGCATACAAAAATGATAGAAAATTAATCAACACCTTCTGACTAATCAGAACGGAGCACTCAGCAGTGCGACGGTATAATATATTCACTGAAATATTTGAAAAATAATAATAATGACATATCACATGTATTTCTTACTTTATTTTCTTTGGCTACATTGTACTCTTTCTATTTATTACCATGATTTATTTCCTAGTTGGTTGCTACTTGTACTGCTGCTTATTTATGCACTGGCTGCTGTAGGAATGTAATGTATAGATGATCGGTGTAAACTGTTATTATTTTATTTAAAGGTCTATTTTTTCCCCATTTAGTACTGCCTTTCAGAAGCTACATAAGATATTTTCAGGTTTCCCAGAAGACAAAACAATAACCATTTACACCGATCATCCTGTTCAAAAGTTTACATCCCCCTGGCTCTTAATGTATTCTGTTGCCTTCTGGAGCATCAGTGAATGTTTGCACCTTTTGTAATAGTTTACGAGTCCCTCAGTGTGAAAAGCTGGATCTCAATATTATATAGCCGCTGTTGGAAAAGGGTCAAATATGCAGAAAATGCTGGAAAAGGAAAGAATGTGCAGAATGTGGAGGATTTTTCTGAAGAACAATGTGCAGTTTAACTGCTCAGGACAAAGAAGGGACTCATGAACATCTAGGACCATCCAGGTAACGACACACAGTATTAATAACCAAGCGTATGTAAACTTTTGAACTGGTTCATTTGTGTAAATTCAGTTATTATTGTGTCTTGTGGACTATACGTAAACATCTGTTATGTGAAATAGCTTATTCAGATCAGTACTTTTTTTTCCAGTTTCATTTTTATTGTACAGATCAGTACTAAATAAACAACAAAATGCATTTTTATGATCCCTCTTTTTTTTTTTTTAAATTATCATTAACATTTTGCAGCTGCTGCAAAGCATATGTCAACTTACGACCTCAACTGTATCATATACAGCACTCAGATCACAGAGGAAACACAGGAAGTCCACGTATTTAAAATACTGTAGCTCCTATAAGATCTTAAGGCGTTATTCATGTACAGTAGCTTAAAATAGGAGAAACATGCTAACTACAGATGTTCTGACCTGTTAGTGAAATCACAGTGTGATCCCAAATACTGCAGCCCCAGCATGCTTTCCTCTACCAGACACTTTATGTGTGGAGGATGTCGTGGATCCACCTCCAGATACATACGACTGAAACACAAGCAGATACAGAGCAAATGAACAACTGCAGGAAGCAGAGTTGAGAGGATGTGGAATAGTAGGAAGGAGGTCTTACCATAGTAACAGATGTAAGACCTTAAAACATTTCTAGTCACAAATACACACGAGATTTGATGGAATTTCGATTTCACAGAAAAACCAGCATTTCTAGGCAAGGAATGCAGACTTCATATTTATTGGCCTTGACAGAGCCTAGTGATAATATTTGTGAGACTCTCACACGGATTCTTGAAACAAGAGAAACATTCAGTGCTGACACGTGCACACACTCACAGACGTAAGCTATTATATCCAAGCGTGTTGTGTGTTAAATTTCCTGAGACAAGAATGCGGCAAGCCAGACATTGAACTCATTTTCAAGGACAAGTGACACAGTTCACCACTGTGTGAATTATGGGGCAAATTAATGGAAAGGGGCCCTATAATCCTGGAAACACCAGTATCTGCTTCCATGAAAGTGTCGACGACTAGGAGCGGATTCCCTGAAGCACTTAAGAAGTGCTCGTGAAGCTCTTTAGTGAGATTAGAGCATTCTATTTATACTCTGTTGGAGTATACGCCGTCTCCTAGACCTCAGCCATGAGATCATATTCACAGAGCAATAGACATACTGCAGGGGATCCTTAAAGCACGTATACATTTACACAGTCACACACACACCCCTCCTCTTACCCTTCATCTGTTAGGAGTCTCGGTGCTAGAGTTAGAATCTGTCTGATTACTGACATGCCATCCAAACCCCCATCCAATGCTGAGTGGTCTTCAAACCTGCAGAGATGAAGATAAATAGTCAGCGTCAGAATTACTGGCTCCCTTCAAGAAAACAGTCAAAAATGATCGTAATAATCTTTAAATGCATTCATTCAATTTTTTTTTTTTTTTTTACCCAAATAGCCAATGAAAATTATATGACCTTTCTTATAAGATTTTTTTAAAGTGTTTTCTCTTAAAAATAAATAAATAAAGAAATCGTTATATATATTTTATATTCTCCAATAAAAGCTGTCTGGTTGCCGCTAAAAGTAAAAAGGGACAGAATTACATTTAAAGATTCTAAACACACTGAAAGACACCAAGACATTGATTGGCTAAAAGCAACTGATTTAATTTGCATTTAATTCAATATAATAAATTAAACATGGTACCATGAAACTGTGTCTATTTTTCATCAGTCCACAGATGGTTTTTTAAATTAATTAATTAATTAATTAATTAAAATTGCCTCTTTACCTAGCTAATTTTTTTTTTTTTAAGAAAACATTACCACCCCTAAATATATCAATACGGAAGGTACATCAATATACAGTATTTGCGTGCGCACACGGAATTATTCAATCATCCAATCATGGCAGCAGCACAATGCATACCATCCCCCAAACACAGGTCAAGTATTTTCCAATCTTTCAAACTACCCAGTTCCAGTGAGCCTGTGCACACTGTAGCGCTGAGTGAAACCATGAATGTGAAGTGGAGAGTGAAATGGAAAGCTGATGTGGTCTTCTGCTGTTGTAGCCCATCTGTTTCAACGTTCGATGTGTTGTGCATTCTGAGATGCTTTTCTGCTCACCATGTTTGTAAAGAGTGGTTGTGGTGGCGGAGGCGGGTCGAGCGTCAGCTGTGGACAGAGAGGAGGCGGGTCGAACCAGCAGGTACGGTGTGATGATTCTCATCTGTTTTATTACCCCGAGTTGATATGTGTGTGTCTCTTTGTGCTTTCACTTGACTCCCGTAACCCGTGCTTGACACACACACTCGCACACATACAGTGCTGTGAAAACATATTTCTTCTGTTTTTGTGTATCTCATATCTCAGTTTTAGATCTTCAAACAAAATACAACATAAAGCAAAGGCAACCTGAGTAAACACACAATACAGTTTTATTTTTTTTTTACTGAAGCAAAACAAGTTATCCAGCACCTATCACCCATGTTATAAACTAATTGCTCCCTTTAAAATTAAAACCTGGTTGTGCCACCTTTAGCAGCAATAACTGCAACCAAACTCTTCCGATAACTGGAGACCAGTCTTTCGCTTACTTCTAGGACTAGGACTTACTCCTATGCTTTGGATCATTGTCTTGCTGCATAATCCAGTTGCTCTTGAGTTTCAACTTACGGACTGAAGACCGGACATTCTCCTTTAGGATTTTCTGGTAGAGAGCAGAATTCATGTTTCCCTCAATTATTACAAATTGACCAGGCAATGAAGCAGCAAAGCATCCCCACACCATCACACTTCCACCACCATGCTTGACCATAGGAATGATGTTCTTTTTGTGGAATATCTGTGTTTGCTTTATGCCAGATGTAATGGGACCCGTCTTCAAATAAACAGTTCCACATTAGACGTATCAGTCCACAGAACATTCTCCCAAAAGGTTTGAGGATCATCAAGTTGTGTTTTGGCAAAATTCAGACGAGCCTTAATGTTCTTCTGGGTTAGCGGTGGTTTTCACCTCGCCACTCTTCCATGGATGCCATTTTTGCCCAGTGTCTTTCTGATAGTGGAGTCATGAACAGTGACCTTTATTGATGCAAAAGAGGCCTGTAGTTCCTTTGATGTTGTCCTTGGGTCTTTTGTGACTTCCTGGATGAGTAGTTGTTGTACTCTGAGGAATTTTGGAAGGTCCTCCACTTCTGGGAAGCTTCACTACTGTGCCTACTATACTGACTCTCACTGTGGTCCTTTGGAGTCCCAGAGCCTTTGAAATAGCTTTGTAACCCTTCCCAGACTGATGTATTTCACTCACCTTCTTCCTCATCATTTCTGGAATGTCTTTCAACTTTAGCAATAGTGTGTTACTGGGTAAGACCAACTTCATGCTGTTGAAAAAGTGTTTTCTGTTGAGTTTTGAAAGTGCGCCAAAAAGCACAGACTGCTGTGTGTGAAAATCCCAGGAGATCAGCAGTTTCTGAAATACTCAACCAGCCTCTCTGGGATCACCATCCTTCTCGAGGTCAAAGTCACTTTTGTCCTCCATTTTGATGTTTGATCTGAACAGTAAAGCTCTTGAACTGTATCTGCATGATTGTATGCATCATGCTGCTGCCACCTAATTGGCTGATTGGATAATTGCATGAATGTGCAGGTGTATGGGTGTTCCTAATAAAGTGGATGAATATTAACATGTTAATATAACTTCCTATATCTCTGTGTGTGCTTTGAGTACCTGTGTATCTCTGCCTGCAGAGACTCCATATCCTGAGAAAACAGGTACGGAGGGTTGCTAACAATTACATCAACAGGACTGCAGCTTCTCAGTGTCAAATCAGCTTCTACGAATAAGAGGCACACACATTTGCCCAGTACATATTAGCAAAGCTCTTAACACTAAAGCACCTCACTAACATGCCAACTGACCTTGGAAGCCCTAACAACACAATCAGACTGAGCTTCCTAGTAATGAGGGCATTAACGGTGACAGAACAGAGTCTACAGGAACAATGTGCAATAACAGAAGCAGCTGCACATTTCTTTGTCATTGCAGTGCTTTGGCAATACTGTAACTGCTATAACTGTCATTACAATAAAGCACACTGAATTCAATTGAACTGCAGCCAGAAAGAAATACACAGGAAGATGTAAATACAAGCATAATAGTGCGTAAGTCCAGTGCATAGGAGACTGGCTTCTTCCACAAAAAGACTGATTAAATAATACATGTTTAAAAATGATCAGACATAAATTTTTTCAAACGAGAGTACTAAATTAACATAAATATAAAATAAAGTTAACACAGAAGTATAGGGGACGTGCACACTGCATTCGTGAATTCATTCAGTTTTTCTTGGCCCACACCAAAATACTAAATAAATGTAAAAAAAAATAATAATAATAATTCAAACTCGTTTTCAACTTTCACCGTTTTCTTTCAACTTCTTTCACCATACAGTCTAGATCATCAAACAATCATGAATCCAAACATTCATGAATCCATTACTGACCTTGCCAGCCAGCCAGCCACCCACGTTAACTGAAACACTATCTAACATCAGCTAACACACAGCTTTTAACAACTGCACTCAATAAATGTCGGGTGATTCAAAATATTCTTAAATTGCAGCACCTGGGAAACCCTGCTGATATTTTCAATCGAAATGTCATCACCCTCTAGTCATTTTTAAAAAGCACATAGTAATCCATATTAACAACACATCAGACATACAGTATTTGCTGATCTGCAGTCTCCGCCAAAAGTATTGGAATGGCAAGGCCAAATCTTTTGCTTTTGCTATACACTGAAGACATTTGGGAAATGAAAGCTGAAATTCTGAACTGCTGTCTCATACTCATCTTTTGATCTCAAAGAAAAGTGTATAGCAAAAAACAAAAGGATTGGCCTTGGTGTAACAATACTTTTGCAAGGGGACTGTACATCGTAGTCGTTCAAGATTGTTCATTAATTTTTGCCCTAGAATGAATCGAAATGTTGAAAAACAAGCGAAAGAAATACTAGTTTTCATTATATTTATTATTATTCTTTTAAAGGCCAGAAATGATTTGAACATCACATATATATGTGTGTGTACATATATATATATATATATATGTGTGTGTGTGTGTGTGTGTGTATGTATATATATATATATATATATATATATATACACACACAAACACACATACATATATCACAAAACAAAAAACAAATAAATTCAACTTAAAGGGACCATGTAGATATTTATGCCATCCATCCATTATCCATACTGCTTAACCTAGCATGGAACTCAGCGCACAAGGCAGGGGACACCCTGGATGGAGTGCCAACCCAACACAGGGCACATTCACACACCCATTCACAGACTACAAACAATCTGAAAATGCCAATCAGCCTACACAGCATGTCTTTGTACCAAGGGAGGAGATCAGTGTACCCGGTGGAAATCCCTGAAGCACAGGGAGAACATGCAAACTGTGCACACACAGGGTGGAGGCATGATTCAAAAGGTGCAAGGCAAACATGTTAACCACTAAGCCATCTGTAGTTATTTATATTCTACTGAACTTTAATACACATTTTGAATCTCAAAGTTGGTGGAATAGAGCTGTATTTTGTGTGCATGTGTGGTGCAAATGAACATGCATATAGAGATATGAAGATGTATCGGTTGGTGTACTATACTGTATGTGTGTTGGCAGTACATAAGGATAATCACTCTGTACCGTTTTGCTACACTGACTGGTTTGTTAAATGGCAGTGGCCTAATGCCCTTCTCACCTCTACACTGTTGCGGTCTGGTATCAGATAAAGCATATGGTTGAGAATTTCTGTGCTAACTTAAAAGGTTTGTGTTTTTGGATGTTAAGGTTAAGGACGTTTTGGGAATGAATGAATCACATGATTGCAATGTATGCCTTGAGAATCAAAGATAATTTCATACAGGATCAGCCATGCAACCTCACTGTTGAATTGGACATATAGTCACTGCAAATGATAATTAATAGACAAAATTCACTTTGGGCGATATGCAAACAGACAGGTCAAGCTGATTTACAAATGGAAACGGATTGTGTCACAACTTGTACACGCCTGCTCCTGCCTCGTGCTTTAGGATTACTTATCTGTACATTTCTGGACGTGTACTTAAGCCTCGTCAGTCTTCATCACGGGGCAGATCATTGCCGTTGCTTTGTGCTGCCCATATTGATTTATGCGTATTGATTAAGCCTGTGTATGACTTTCTACCTGTCCTTGACTTTGTTTGTGCTCTACCCTTTTAAGTTTTGCAGTTGAGTGTGTGTACACACACACACATTATATATATATATATATATATATATATATATATATATATATATATATATATATATATATATATATATGTATGTTAGATTTCCATGTATCTCAGGAATATACTTATTATGTCTTCCAGACCTCCGTCAGCCCTTTCAGCCTGTTCTACCATTACTTCTATTAACCTTTAGTGCTGCTATGAGATAAAAAGTGTGGTTTACCGCAGGGGGTCTAAAATGAACACACACTGACTTCGTGCATGTTCACACAGACATTCCACAGTATTTATACACATTGATAACGGCAGTGCGTGGACGGTTTCTACTGGTGCAGGGGCCAGCCAGATAGACAAAACAAAACACACAGCACACTATGAAAATAAGTCTTTTCAAGAGACAGAACATACATGTGCCAGCTATAAGAAAGGATGGCAGTTGATCAGCTTATTCAAAGAGGTAATTAAATATATACATTCATCATAGGTATTTAATAGCACAGAGACACACAAACTGAAACTATAACCCAGTATTCCCCGTATCCAAGGTGTCTTAATACAGTTCAAAATATGAGAGTACATGATATAAGAGAATTTCCTACATACACACACACATACATATGTGTGTGTGTGTGTGTGTGTGTGTGTGTATATATATTTCTTGTAAATTACACACACTAATAATAGTGTATAATAATAAATAATAATAGTGAGAGCCATTTATGTTGATTCGTTTTCTCTTGGTTTTGGGTTAGCTAGGGAGTGAGGGAAGGAAATGTATTTTTGTTTTTTCTTTTAGGATAATTAGTTCCTTTTTGTATAGTTAGAGGGAAATTTTGTGTATTATTTTGGCCTGGTCGGCTTCCTGGTCAGCATTTAAACCATTGAAAAAAAAAAAAAAAAACGGAGTAAGAATAAAAACAAAGCAAACGTAATCCTGGTCTCGCCAACCCGTTGTTTTACTGTATCTTGCGGCCCGACCTGGACCGGGTCCCAACACAGTGCGTCCATCTGATGGGTAGTATTGTATTTCTATCTAGAGCGAAAGAAAAGATACGCTCCTCCCCAACCAATCAATTATTCAATTATCAAAACTTAATAACAATAATCAAAATGCAACCGGTTTTTAGACATCACTTACTTACCCTTCAGAATATCTAAATGATAAACTTCCAGTCTGTCCAGGAGCCCCAGTCTATTACACAAAAGACACAAAAGACTCATAAGCATTATTTGCATGAATAAAACACATTTCCTCTGACAGAAGATCATATACAGCTCATTACTGTTCACTAGTATTCACTATGGTTTTACTGTGGTACATTGTGGTAACCTCTGAACCATGAAAGCATGACCTCATGACCATGCCATTAGCATGGTGTTAATGTGGTATTTATGCTGACAGATATGTTACTCTTATGACACTACCACAGCCTGACTGAAGGACATGATCTGATATTGGGGAGATATGTGATATTTATGAAACACCACTGTTCAGTTTCTCTCCCCACTTACTATTAGGGTTGGCTAGTATAAATGCGCTCGCAATTAAAAGCCTTTGTCCTCTTACAAGGAGACAAGTCTTCAATACAATGTTTCATTCTGGCATCCATATCAGCTTATCTGCTGTTAACAAACGCCTTGAATTTTTGTTGAACCAACAACACTAACGGTACCAGTAACCGCTTCACTGATACATCCATAACATACAGTAAGTGTTCGAGCAGGCGTTGTTTGAAATACAAGCAGGTGTAATAAACATGAAAGAGGTTTTTGCGTTTCTTGATTTGAACAAAAGGCTGGCTAACGGCAAGCATAGACTGTCTGTTTGTAGAAAAGTTTTCTATTGTAGAAATGTTTAGCCCTCCCACTGAATATCACCAGCAGCTTCCAGTGCTTACCATGGTCACAGACTGCTCAGTAAAAATGGCTCTGTCTCAAATATGTCATTCTTACAGAATGAATAAAAATGAAAGTAAAATAAAAAAAAAAACTACTAGAAACATCTAGAAGTTTAGGTGTTTGTCATAAGTTCTATGTATAGGTATGTTTTAGATCTAATACTTTATATCTAATCTAAATCTAACATCTCTATGTCACAGTGGTGTGTTTCAGAATTAGTGTGTATAAAACCGTCCCAGTATCAGAAGTTCTTAAAGAAGCTGCACTCACCTGTCTGCATTTTCCTTAGTGAGACACACTGCTTCCTGGCTTTGGTCCAATGCAACTGCCTTGAGCTTAGAAACAACAAACAACACAGCAATATTAAGATGCACTTTAGCAATATTAAGATACATTTTCTCATATGAATTCACAGGGGTGCCAATAATTGTTGCACACTTATATTTCACAAAGATTTTTTTTTTTTGATAAACCTGTGTTGTGTTTGCAATCGTTTGATATCCATGAGAGCAGAGTATTTTGTGAAAAAATTTTTAACAAAAGATCAAAAGGTTAAACAACAAAGACACCTTTTTCACAGCCTTCTTTGCTCATATTTACCAAGGGCGCCAATATTAATGGAGGGCACCGTACAGTGCAGCAGCGACAACAGGCAATGCAACAAACAAACAGTACAGCAAGATCAGACAGTAGACACGTGCAGTAGACACGAATGATTACAGAGAGACAAAACATGAGACAAGAGACATAAGTCATGGTGTCAGTTTGTGCAAACTGCAATGCAAAAATAAAATTAGGTGCTTCGGTAGGAGTTGTTATGGACTGGAGCGGTTGAGTAACTGGATAGCTTCTGGAAAGAAACTGTGAAGGTGGCGTGTAGTTCGGGAGATGATGGACCTGTAGCGCATCTGCTATGGCAGCTTGACGAAGAGGGTTATGTTTGGCTGTTTGGCGTCAGCAGCAACACATCCTACACTGCACTTTTCTTACTGAATGAAGTTGTCTGTTTGCAGTTAGGCCATTTCCGTTTTCCCCACTCAGATCCAGCCAGACTTTTTTGGTAGCATGTAGACTAACAGACTGCATGAAACAATCAAGTAGCAATGGATCAACAGTATGTTAGTTTCTGGATTGTGTGATTTTGGAGAGAATAAACGGTTTTTAACTATTTTGTTTGTTTTTTTCCCCAAGCAACAGTAAAAAAAATAAATAGCAAGACGTTCCTCCACTTTTTTTTTAAATTAATTTACCAAAAAACCCCTCCAAAATACTTGTTTTCTACTGTTTCACGAGACCACCCATCCATTTTCTGTATCGCTTGTCCTAGGTATCCTCTCCCATGGAACTCGGGGCACAAGGCGGGGGGACACTCTGGACAGAGGGCCAGCCTATTGCAGAGTACATACATTTACACACTGTGGACAATTTGGAAATGCTAATCAGCCTACAACGCATATCTTTGCATCAGGGGGGGAAACAGGAGTACCCAGAGGAAACCCCAAAACATGGGGAGAACATGCAAGCTCTGCACACACGGGTCGGAGGCGGGAATCGAATCCCTAATCCCGGCGGTGCGAGGCAAACGTGCTAACCAGGTCCCTTCACCTTTAGTGAACCGGTTTTTCAGACAATCGAAATTTAATCTTGCAGAAAAGCAGAAAAGTCTAGTTTTCAGGTGTCTCTCCTATCGCCGTCCCTGGGGGTCAAACATTATAAATGCTTCAGCTAAACTGTAAATGTTGCCACCTCGGTAACAGTGTATATTCAACTAAAGCGAGATAAATACAGTGATCTGAGGCTAACCTGTGGTGCACTGTGCAGCAGGCTCAGAGAGATGGCACCTGATCCACAGCCCACCTCCAGGCATCGCAGAGCTCTCACTCCCCACTGTGACCGCAGATCCTTTAACAGCAAACTAACCAGTTCCTGCACACATACACAATGATCAGTCATACCTGTATGCCCACATACAGAGTCTGTTTATCCCATAACTCACAGTTTCCTATGTTTCTAGATCATTAGAAGTGACACTCGTAAGTTTGCAAACACTGTAAAGGACACTGCGTCCTGGTGGGAAACGCTTGTGTGGTGTCGGAAGAGTGTGTATGCTGTATGTGTGTATACTGGACCTCTGTCTCAGGGCGGGGAATGAACACCGGAGGTCTCATCTTCAGGGTCAGATCCCTGAAGTCCCACTCTTCAATCACATACTGCACCGGCATCCTGAACCACATAACACACAAACAAACAAAACAAAGCTGTTTCTAAAGTCTACATCCTTACAAAGTGATGCATTAAATTCTGCCTTACAGCCTAAAATCTGCATTCCAGGTTAAACTTCCATAACTGTTTATTTATGGGCATCTTGCTAACAGATAACAATACATGCCTGTCAAGAAAGTGATCAAATTAGAGACAAATTGCTATGCCATGCTCATTTTTCTCATAGTTGTAAAAAAAAAAAATGCTCCGATACCAACATCCGACACCATGTGATACTGATGTAAGCCAGGAAATGACAGCGATCTGGACTTATTTCACAATTAATAGTGGCAGACAAAGCAAAGTAGACTGTGCTCTGTGAAAATATCACAAGGAGCTACTACAACATCAGGGGCGGCTGTGGCTCAGGTGGTAGAGTTTAGTTAGTTAGTTGTCCACTAATCGTAGGGTTGGCGATTCGATTCCCGGCCCACATGACGCCACATGCCGAAGTGTCCTTGGGCAAGACACCGAACCCCAAGTTGCTCCCGATGGCAAGTTAGCGCCTTGCATGGCAGCTCTGCTAGCATTGGTGTGCGAGTGTGTGTGTGAATGGTTAACTGCTAAGGTTAAAAAGTGCTATATAAGTGCCGACCATTTACCATTTTACCATCTTGCTAAAATACATGTAACCTGATAATAAAAAAAGACACCTTTAAACATAAAACTCAGCATGAGGAATTCTTTGCAAGCAGCAAACAGAAACAAAGCTACAGCAAACACTAGCTAGGCAAGAAATGAATCTTATTTTGTCTACAGACAAGCCTAGATGAATGAAAATGTACTTCTGAGGTTTGCATTTAGTGTTTTGATTATCTCAAAATCATAACCAATCATTTCACATTATTTGTTATTATTTTAAAAGGCAAAAGCCCCATAGATGCATTCCTAGATAAAATAATTTGATCCTGGCAAAAATCAGAAATTTAGCAGTAATTCATCATGAACCATGGAGTAATCTGATCATGGGAAAACTTTGTGTTGAAAGACAGTCGATGGTCACATTATGTTTTTAAATAACACATAATGTAAGCCGCTAATAAACCCACAGAAGAAGGATGTGACAAATAGCACCTTCGAGCTGTTGCGTCTGTGGTGTTTACTGCAGACAGATTGGGTGTTGCTCTTTTATCTCTGGTGATTTTACACACGTGGACAGTATCCATGCACTGAATGACCCGAATATTGTGCCAAAATCCAAGTGTGCCTATCGGATAACAGCTCTAATCTGATTAATAGATCACAGCTTGTCATCTACCATGACCATTTGGATAATCAGGCAGCTGCCTAAATCACATTATGATCAGATTATTAGTGCACATGTAAACACACTCATATTGTTTGACTCGTAAATGTTAAAAAGGAGACTTGAGAGGCTATACCTTGTCAGGCGTTTGGAACATAGAGCCCACACGGTCTCTCGCTCCTTGTCACTCAGTCTTTCTTGCAGCATCGTCCTCTCCAGACTTTGCAGCTTTAACAGATAGAGAGAGAGAGGGTTTGTTTTTTTTTTAAATCTGAAAAACATGGAGGTGGTTGAGGCTGAAAACGTAATCTGATTCCTAGAAGTTCCTGCACAAACATGCAGTAATTGTGCTGGAGAAGGTCACAGTATGTTTGTTGAAGAGAATGAAACACTGCCGGTGTTTACCACACTGACTCACACACACATAAATATACACACACACACCAAGAAATGACAAGAACTGAGGCAAATAAAAACAGCCATGCGCCTCACAAAGGAAGCTAATAGGAGTTTATAAATAGAGGGTTTTCCAGATACACAGTCCCGAATTGCATCATTCACCCGTGTCCACAAAACCCATGAGGTCATTGTTGTTTCTCATTTTGGTGCACTCCAATAACCTATATAATTTTATATGGAGCGCCCACATCATTTCATATTGACTGGGGGGTTTTTTGGCAACGGACCAGCATTGCTCATCTGTTTGCTATTTGACTAAGTAATTACACATCAAGTCTGTGTTGGTATTCTGTCCCAAATGCTTACTTCTTAAACCCGTGCACCCTTGAGAACTCAAGAACAAGCAAGGAGTTGAAGGAGGCCTGCAGGGTTTAGAGCTACTGCTCAAACCTAAGCTGTGTGTCAAATAGAAATAGACTAAGAAGAAGTGGACCATTAACGCCAAGGATGACGTAATAAACCCACCAAATAATGAAGTGTGGACAGTTGGACACTTTTTGAACTCAGCTGTCATAATGTGCTCTATGGAGTGGATGGGAGTACATTTGCGGGGAGGAAAACAACAACAAAAAAAAACTGATTTTTTTTTTTTTTTTTAAATCAGTTATAAGTCATAAGTAATAAGTCCAGAAAACACTTCTATGATCACAATATACAGGTTTGCTATCAACCTACCATCAATACCATACTGTTTTATTTTTCTGATTTATATAATGTAAAATTGTTATTTTAGTTGTATATTACTTTTGTTTCTTTTCTAAAAAATGTTAAAGTATAAAATTTTAACATAAAATCAGCCGCTTATAGTCAGTTGGTAAATAAATGTATTAACGTGCAACACATAGCACAGTAACATACTTATTTATTTATTATTATAAAAAGCTATTTCCATGATTTTAAAAAAATCCACACAAGCATACTGTGACATAATTTATCACAATATTGATATTACATGGTCATACAGGACAGCCCTAGCTGCTCCTGTGGAGGCTCCATTGTACCACACAGTTAAATGTCACTTCATTTTACTGCAAAACGTTTGTGTTCGATGTGAGATGATTCTACTCTACAAAAAGCAGTACATATACAGTGTATAATATGTAGTATAGAGTGCGTAGTACACCATTTGAGACACAGCCCTACTCACCCTCACTCCAAACTTTCATACATACATCAAATTTATAGCGTTTTATATAACAAAATCCATTACACTATAGGAGGAAGATCAACAATTGAGACATGGAGGGTGGGCATAACATGGTATAAGTTTTATTTATTAGTGTAACAGTGAATAAAGACTTTATAGACAGCAGAAGTAACACCACTGAGATAATGGAAGAACATTAAGAAACAGAAAAGAGCTCCACTATATCAATCTATAAGATTCCTCAGCTGTCATAAGTTTGCACTAACATCTAGCTTTTTGCTCCAATCTTTTTAAGCCTAATTACTCTTTTTTTTATTCTTGTAACAAACATACAGTATCTCACAAAAGTGAGTACACCCCTCACATTTTTGTAAATATTTGATTATTTCTTATGTGACAACACTGAAGAAATGACACTTTGCTACAATGTAAAGTAGTGAGTGTACAGCTTGTGTAACAGTGTAAATTTGCTGTCCCCTCAAAATAACTCAACACACAGCCATTAATGTCTAAACTGCTGGCAACAAAAGTGAGTACGTCCCTAAGTGAAAATGTCCAAACTGGGCCCAAAGTGTCAATATTTTGTGTGGCCACCATTATTTTCCAGCACTGCCTTAACCCTCTTGGGCATGGAGTTCACCAGAGCATAACAGGTTGCCACTGGAGTCCTCTTCCACTCCTCCATGACGACATCACGGAGCTGGTGGATGTTAGAGACCTTGTGCTCCTCCACCTTCCGTTTGAGGATGCCCCACAGATGCTCAATAGGGTTTAGGTCTGGAGACATGCTTGGTCAGTCCATCACCTTCACCCTCAGCTTCTTTAACAAGGCAGTGGTCGTCATGGAGGTGTGTTTGGGGTCGTTATCATGCTGGAATACTGCATACTGATCATGCTCTGTTTCAGTATGTCACAGTATTTGTTGATATTCATGGTTCCCTCAATGAACTGTAGCTCCCCAGTGCTGGCAGCACTCATGCAGCCCCAGACCATGACACTCCCACCACCATGCTTGACTGTAGGCAAGACACACTTGTCTTTGTACTCCTCACCTGGTTGCCGCCACACACGCTTGACACCATCTGAACCAAATAAGTTTATCTTGGTCTCATCAGACCACAGGACATGGTTCCAGTAATCCATGTCCTTAGTCTGCTTGTCTTCAGCAAACTGTTTGCGGGCTTTCTTGTGCATCATCTTTAGAAGAGGCTTCCTTCTGGGACGACAGCCATGCAGCCAATTTGATGTAGTGTGCGGCGTATGGTCTGAGCACTGACAGGCCGCCCACCCCTTCAACCTCTGCAGTAATGCTGGCAGCACTCATACGTCTATTTCCCAAAGACAACCTCTGGATATGACGCTGAGCACGTGCACTCAACTTCTTTGGTCGACCATGACGAGGCCTGTTCTGAGTGGAACCTGTCCTGTTAAACGACTGTATGGTCTTGGCCACCGTGCTGCAGCTCAATGTCAGGGTCTTGGGAATCTTCTTATAGCCTAGGCCATCTTTATGTAGAGCAACAATTCTTTGTTTCAGATCCTCAGAGAGTTCTTTGCCATGAGGTGCCATGTTGAACTTCCAGTGACCAGTATGACGGAGTGTGAGAGCGATGACACCAAATTTAACACACCTGCTCCCCATTCACACCTGAGACCTTGTAACACTAACAAGTCACATGACACCGGGGAGAGAAAATGGCTAATTGGGCCCAATTTGGACATTTTCACTTGGGGGTGTACTCACTTTTGTTGCCAGCGGTTTAGACATTAATGGCTGTGTGTTGAGTTATTTTGAGGGGACAGCAAATTTACACTGTTACACAAGCTGTACACTCACTACTTTACATTGTAGCAAAGTGTAATATCTTCAGTGTTAAAAGATATAATCAAATATTTACAAAAATGTGAGGGGTGTACTCACTTTTGTGAGATACTGTAATCAAGGTCTGGATATATATCATTAGCTGTGATTCCTTTATACTTCACCCAATACTGATGGAAATACCCTCAGATATTTATATCTGATATCAGATAAAATCGGATATTCTGCACTTTATTCTCATTGCATCATTACAGAACAAACCAATAACAACTGTGTCATTATTCAGTGTCCATTTACTTACAGACTACACTACAGATACACTGGAGACAGTGCCATAGAGAAAGACAGAGTGTGTGACTCACAGTTTTCTTTCCCAGGACGTGAGCTATGATGTACTGTGAGGAGAGGAGTGGCTCAGAGATTCCATGCTGCTGAAAGCACTGCATCCACAAGTTCACCGCCTGCTCTACTGTAACACTGCAGTCAGCGGGAGGAGTGAGAGCGCCACCTACACCTCCACACGGCAACCACAGCAGAGCCTGAAGAGAGAGGCTGCCATCAGCCACGCTTTCATTTACCTACTGTTCATATGCAACAAAAACATGGCTATACAATTACAGGTGCATCTCAAAAAAATTTAATATTGTGGAAAAGTTTGTTTTTTCCGTAATTTAATTCAAAAAGTGGAACTTTCATATTTTCTAGATTCATTACACATAAAGTGAAATATTTTAAGCCTTTTTTTTGTTTGTTTTAATCTTGATGATTACAGCTTACAGCACATGGAAATCAAAAATCCACTATCAACTTAGTATAATAAAGAATTTATAATACAGAAATGTTGACCTGAGAAGACCTCTAATCAGCGAATTAACTCAAAAGACCTGCAAAGGTTTCCTGAGCCTTTAATCTCTCAGTCTGGTTCGGTACACACAACCACAATCATGGGGAAGATGAAAGTAAATTTTGCATTTCATTTGGAAATCAAGGTCCCAGAGTCTGGAGGAAGAGTGGAGAGACACAGAATCCAAGTTGCTTGAAGTCCAGTGTGAAGTTTCCACAGTCAGTGATGATTTGGGGTGCCATGTCATCTGCTGGTGTTGGTCCACTGTGTTTTCTCAAGTCGAGAGTCGATGCAGCGTCTACCAGGAGATTTTAGAGAACTTCATGCTTCCATCTGCTGACGAGCTTTATGGAGATGCTGATTTCCTTTTCCAGCACCTGCCCACAGTGCCAAAACTACTAGTAACTGGTTTGTGACCATGGTATTACTGTGCTTGATTGGCCAGCCAGCTCACCTGACCTGAACCCCATAGAGAATCGGAGAGACACATAGACCCAACAATACAGACGAGCTGAAGGCCGCTATCAAAGCAACCTGGGCTTCCAAACACCTCAGCAGTGCCACAGGCTGATTACCTCTATGCCGCGCCGCATTGATGCAGTAATTCGTGCAAAAGGAGCCTTGAATAAATATTCAGTGCATAAATGAACATACTTTTCAGAAGTTTGACATCTCTGTATTATAAATTCTTTATTCTAATATTTTGAATAAAGCCGTAATCATCAAGATTAAAACAAACAAAAAAAAGGCTTGAAATAATTCTTTTTATGTGTAATGAATCTAGAAACTATGAAAGTTCCACTTTTTGAATGACGGAAAAAAAATGAACTATTCCACGAATTTTTTGAGATGCACCTGTAATTGTATTTTGATCATCACAATATTTGATTTTTTACGTTAGTTAAACATAACGCGAACTGATGAACAAACAAACAAATTAATACAACAATTTTAAATAAAACAAGTAATAATGAATAAAGAAAATTAACCAAGTACATAATAAATCACGTGCATTTCATTAGCAACACCTTTCTGCAACCTACACTTTTAAGGATTGTGGAAGTAGGAAGGGTGTACTAATTTTTTCCCACCTGGTTTTTTGAATGTTGGTTAACTTTTTTTTTTGGGGGGGGGGGGGGGGGATATATATATATGTTGTGTTGTATATATGCTGTTGTTGTCACCTAAGGTTGTTTCTTTGTTTATAAAAGTTGTTATTAATAATAGTAATAATAATGAATCATTTTATTATATATACTTGTCTATGCTCTTTCCCTGCATCATGTGTGTGAGTTTGTATTTCTGTTGCTTATGTGAGCTGCTTACTTGACCCTCACCCCAAGCATTTCAATATACATATGTCTTGGCATACTGGGCAAAAAATAAATACATTTGACTTAACTAGATAGAAATTAAATGTGATAGATCCAACTAAACAGGACTAATGCTCAGCCTTACATGAACTGGGGGGTTACTTGCTGTAATGTTATTAATCAGGTAATATTACGAAACTTCTGGAGAATTGCCTAATTATGATTTAATGTGTCATATGAAATCACAATTTTATTTATTTATTTATTTTAAAAAAGGATGATTTAACTCTCTGTGTCCCTGCAGTTGTCCTCTGTCTCACCCGCTGCTGTATTATTCCTCTTCTTATCCACCCAGTAAAGCTTCTCTGAGTCCAGGCGGACCTGCTGCTTACTGACATCAACCCTAACATCATTCATCACTACTACAACTGCATATTAATATGGGAATAAAAGCCAATGCGTCAGTATTAACAGCTCGTCAGACAACCACGCTGCCCATGCTGTCTACAGGTATAAAACTGAAACACGGAAGCTGTATTGCACCAAGTTTCAAAATAAAAGCCTGTGACGTTCACATATAATAAAGAATATCTAGTTGAGTGAAATCGAGAGTTAAACCCCAATATCTCATAGTTATATGAAATGAAAAAGAGTCAAATCAAAAACTAAAAACAAATAAATGAATTACATTAAATAAAGCCTCACCGCAATCTCCCTTCTAGTTATAATGAGATTGAACACCAGGTGGCGCCAACACATTTCCGCATCCATCTCCTCTGCTCTTCAGGCTCTGTAAGTACATATCTTAATAAATCCAAATGTGTGTGTGTGTGTGTGTGTGTGTGTGTGTGTGTGTCCACAAGATATCCTCAAGAATAGGAACATCTGACAGTTTTGTGCTTGTGGGGACATTTGGTTGTTTCCCACGAGGAAAGCTCATAATTCTTTTCTCTTCAGCTGTGGTAACTGCTTTATCACAGTCGCAATAGATTTAGAGCCAATGCTGGTAACTCTGGGCATAAGGTGAGAGAAATCGCCCAGGGACACCAGTCCATCACAAGACACCATCTAGACACAAATTCAAACCAAATTAGTGTAGCCTATTGGCCTGCTTGCATGTTATTGGACAGTGGAAACCCACACGAACATGGGGAGAAAAGGCATACATCTGCACAGGCAGTATCCTGAGCTCAGGATCAAACCCAGTAACCAAGTACTGTGAATAGGTAATGCTACCCACTGCACCATCAACAAGCAGTGATTATTTAAAATCTAAAAGGGCCAAGAGATCTTCTTTTTTATACTGAGGTTAGGGTTAGATTTAGGGATAGGCGTAGGATTAAGTTGCATTCATAATTATGTCAATGGAAAGTCCTCACAATGACAGTAGGACAAACATTTAATAATCGGGGGCATGGTGGCTTAGTGGTTAATTTGTTTGCCTCGCACCTCCAGGGTTGGGGGTTCAATTCTCACCCCTGCCCTTTGTGCATGGAGCTCCCTGTGATTTGTGGGCTTCCTCTGGGGACTCTGGTTTCCTCCCCCAGTCCAAAGACATGCTTTGTAGGCTGACTTGCATCTCTAAATTGTCCTTAGTGTGTGAATGAGTGAGTGTGCGATTGAGCCCTATGATGGACTGGCACCTGGTCCAGGGTGTCCCCGGCTTTGTGCCCCGAGTCCCCTTGGATAGGATCCAGACTCCCCACGACCCTGTGTAGAATAAGAAATATGGAAAATGGATGGATGTCTAATAATAGGATGCATAACCCCATCATCCAAACCTGACTTTTACTTAAATATCGGCTGATGGACACTATGTCCAGCAAAATCATGAGAAACAGTCAGTAATCGAAGTGACATGACGTTTCATTTAGACTAACCTAATTTAGCCGCATGCACCCAGACTGTTACTGCAGTAAAAACACGATCCTGAAATCAAGCAGAGCTTCACTACAAATGTTATTTGTGAAAACATACATATAGTTACACATACACATACACTGGAAGCTGAAATAATTTGGGAATCTGGGACGACTTCTCTTTGTCTGTGGAGAAAACTATGACTGTGCTGATCGTGCATGTGAGAGAAAGAGCTTTGTAGGCCAGATGGTACTGATTGTTGTTGTGAACTTGAAAGTTCAGTGTGGGTTTGTCAGAGTCCTACTATAGTTCTAGTGTTTACTCCAAACACATCACATACTGGAGCAGCCAGCCAAGACTGAACACACA